>NW_020653622.1:301068-317578 GCF_003589595.1 Hyposmocoma kahamanoa | reverse complement strand
ACTGATAAAGTTATTCCTAATACATGCGT
Source organism: Hyposmocoma kahamanoa (assembly GCF_003589595.1). Lineage (NCBI taxonomy): Eukaryota > Metazoa > Arthropoda > Insecta > Lepidoptera > Cosmopterigidae > Hyposmocoma > Hyposmocoma kahamanoa. The sequence continues at coordinate 317,549 of NW_020653622.1, read as the reverse complement.
TTATGTACCCATAGAATCAGCTATAATATCCGCTCACGTGATACATGCAACCGTAGACGCATACCACACCTAGAGGTGCCGGTGATGATTTTATACCGATTTATCGGATATCGAAGTTATAACAGGTAAAAGAACTAATATTAATTGCTATTTCGATAACTACTCTAGCAAACCATAAAGTTCTTAATGCCTGGGTCTGTCATTTAAAAAAAAAATTAGTACCTAGTGTTATTGTTTGGGCTGGTGATTTCGGTGTTTATTTATTGAAAACATACCGTAAGTAGCGTTTTTTAAGTTTACCCTGAATATAAATGTTTATAAACTATACTTTAAGGAGTAATTTCATGGTAAACGTTAGAACCACTCAAACGGAATATTATCATATTTATCCAAGTACACCATAGATTTCATTAGCGCTTTTTAAGTGCAGGATTTGCGGTGTATTACTGCATTTTATTTGAGATGTTTTTGTTGGTAGTACGGAGGGTATTTATTTAGCAATGCAGAATAATGATTTTTACTTATAAAAACTTGTATTTAAACTGAATCCTTTTCTAATTTGCGAAACCAAATAGCCGCCATTTTGCGGTAGGAGGAGCGCATCGCGTGAGCGGCTTCTTGATACCCGATCGTTATCCACCTCACAGGTGTTAGTAATGGATTTAGACTCTTTATGTAAAAAGCTGGATATTGTCGAGTTGCTCATTATTAAAAAGAGAGACAACGCTAATGACATAAAAATACTTTCAAGTAATATTACGAATATTAGGGGTTTAACTACATTACGTTTACTTATAACGAAAGAAGTTAGGAAAGTAACTGAAAAAGACGAACAAAGGGTTATTTTAAACGACCTCCATTACTTCCTACTAGTGGTCACGCAGGAATAAATAGGATGTTTAACAATATTAAAAGACATTATTTTTGGCCAGGTATGACCAACGACGTAACCCAATACGTAATTAAATGTAAGCAATGTCAATTAAATAAGCATAATAATCATCAGGTGAAAGAGCCGATGGTTATCACTTCTACAGCAAGTGGTAGCTTTGAAAGAATAAGTTTAGACATTATGGGTCCTTTACCCTCTAGCAATGATTATAAGTACATACTTACTTTGCAATGTGACTTATCGAAATTTGTAGCAGCATATCCTTTGCCAAGGAAAGATGCCGAAACAGTAGCTAGAGCTTTTGTCGATAACTTCATCTTAAGGCATGGAATACCTAAGAAAATAATTACAGATAAAGGTACGGAGTTCATGTTATCTATTATGGTAGAAATATGTAACTTATTACATGTAAATAAATTACACTCGACTTTGTATCATCATGAAACCATAGGAGCTTTAGAAAATACCCATAAGAACTTAGGTGCTTACCTGAGAATTCAATGTGAACAAAATAAAAGTAACTGGAGTAGCTGGTTACCTTATTGGTGTTTTTGTTTCAACACTACTGTCCACACCGAGACAGAATATGCGCCCTATGAGTTAGTTTTCGGAAAACAATGTTTGTTACCTAATGGTTTACAGACAGGCGTTGATCGTTATTTATGATGATTATCCTAAGGAAATGAAGTATAGATTACAAAAAGCTCAAAGATCTGTCACCAAATGTTAAAATTGTAAAAAATAATAAAGAATACATATAATACGTAAGAATAATACAAAGATTTTTAAATAAGTTTAGTTAAAATGGTAATTGGTTTTTAAACATTTTATTTTATTCTACATTATTTTATCATTGTGTAATTCTGTTTTTAAAAAAAATGATACTTTTAGTTTAAATTATCTTACTAGATGTAAATCAATGATTCCTTTGATATCATATCATTTTTTTTCTTCGAAAACCGGTGGTGAACCATTCGGGGGAGTTGTAATGTGCCGAAGCAACGTGACTTCTTTAGTAGGTCACTGGATTTCATATTGAAGGAAATGTTGAGTAGGCATAAGATTCTTTATATTGTAATAGAATTATTAATTCACTTCTATTTGCACCATGAACGAATAAACACACTGTCTAAAATGAAATATAAGATGAAATCCCAACTACCTCACTGCACAACCAACCTAATATAAGACTATTTGGCTCTGACGCGTGACGACACAGCACTGGCGTATTACCTGATTTTTTTGTGGCATCAATAAAGATTTATGTGCTAGGTTTTAAAGCAAGTTACAAATCCGACTAATATGTAAAAAAGCCAAAAAAATATAGTCAAAAAAATACTAACGGGCGATTTACTCACAGCCTATATGTGCCAGTACGGCCAAAAACGTTTGTAATGCAAAATGTTATAAAAATTCAATAAAATTAAATAAAACTTAATAGAAGCTAAAATTTTAATTAAAATTACACGTACATGTCTAAATCGATTATTTAGTTTATTGATGTCTAAATCGATTGCCTCCATAACCGACACCATAGCGGGCATACTTATCACAACAATGCCGAATATAGGGGCAATCTAACCTGCCAGCTATCATAGCCAGGACGATATTGGGGCTGGCAACCACTCTGCGCACCAGTGATGCACACTTTTTGCGCATCGTTGTGTAGAAGCAATCACTGCAGTGCGCTGCACGAGCGGGGGAGCCCCAATAACGCATTCATTGCATACTCTGGCGATCTTTACTTGATGCCTTAATTATTTAGTATAGTCTCTGTGTCACTATTTCTACTTTATTATATCAATTCATGTCTCGTTGCTTGTTCAAAAAATAATGTCCCTATCTACCGACCCGAGAGATAGGAAGTTCAGGGGAGACTACAGGCTCATCGGCAAGACAAGGGTACAGCGTCCGGCCAAGCCCTCCGCCAGTGATACGCCTTCAAGGGCATTTCTGACGAACCCGGACTTGGGTATGGACTCGCCGGGGTTTGTGGTTAGCTGCAGGGAAAGAACACGTTCGTCTGCCCCGGTAGCATGTGGCCGGGGCGTTCATCCCACACGCAGCTGGCGCGTCTTAGTAGCGGTCTGGACAAGGGCCTACAGGACACGTGAGTTGCCCATAAGTCGGAAACTATGTCCGTACATTGTCGTAGGACACTGCAGTAGCCAGTACAGCAGGCAGTAGCCGGGAGAGCTAGTAGAGGATGAGCTAGATATCCTCCGGTCCCTCCAGTCGCGTAGATTTCTGGGAACTGGAGAGACGTTTCAGCGTCGGGAGGTGAGCGTGCCTGTAGCTCCGCCACCAAAGTGGAGATTTGGCAATGGACTTTAGAGTCAAGGGCTTAGTGGTGGCAACCGTTAGTCGTGTAATACGCAACGGGAAGTGAGCGTGCCTTCAGCTCCGGTACCTATCTGCAAAATAGGGAGGGTACTGTACGTGCACCCGAGGCAGCTCCCCCAATGCACTAGCTTTTTAAGAACCGGATGATGTTTGTGCAAACGGGTCTTTGTGCTCGCACAGGTTACAGTGCCCTTCTCATATACCCTAACTGTCGGTATCAAGGGTACTATAATTAAAACTTATGTAGAAAGGAACGGGAGGTATCCAAAAATAGATAAATAAATAAATGTATAATCTCTGTGATGATATTTGACTTTAATTACAATCACTTAAGTCGTTAACAAATAATTACAAAAACAATATAATTGTCAAATCTGTTGAATTATCAACTCGTAATCAGAAACATCAACAACATTATCAACTTGGAACACAAAATAACGTCATCACACTGATTACCTAAAAACCTAAACTAGTGTATTGACAAGGCAAGGTTGCATTTTTCAAGTACTATGCGTATTTATTTTCTGGTACATTGGGTGACATTTTTTAAATGAAAATTATTTAGGAAAATAAAGCGTGTCGTCACGTTCCTAATTTTACTTAAATTCGTAGCCTTGGTAAAAAAAATAAAGCCACATGCAATCGTACGTCAAAAGTGGAGAAATTTATAAACGTTCGCTCTGGGCCTTTTGGAGGGAAAGTGTCGTTTTTATTTTGACTTTCAATTATTTTGTGAAGTCTAGTTTAAAGTGGAATAGGATAGTGCTATTGTGCCTTAATCGAAGATTAAAACGCGAAATTATACGAATCTCGAACTAAAAAAATTCTAAGGAATCCCGAGTCAATCCAAACATCAAACCGCCTCAAATTGCCTATCCTCTTTGTGGCGGCCATATTTACACAAACAATTAAACGAAGACATGGCTCAAAAATAATGTACCAAGACTTGGCTGTATGGTGTAAAACCTTTGCGTTTTCCTTTATGGAAAGAAGAAATTTATAAAAATAATACCAACTACATCATTCTACATCTACCAACAAATGGACGTCGGATCCGCGCTATAAAAAGTGTTCGAACCTATAGGGCGTTAAAATCGCATACCATCGAGTACATAACCAGAAATATATACGAAATCAAGGCCATCCATCCCTGGCAACTCATAAGGCAAATGGTACATAAATCACTTTTAAACTACCTCCGTGGCCGAACGGTTACCATGCCGGACTGCCACGCAGAGGTCCCAGGTTCGATTCCCGGGCCGGGCGAAATATTTGTATGACCTACATTTATTTCTCTCGTGAGTTTGGGTGTAATTTGTGGTTGTCTATGTGTGTGTCCATGGCACCCGCGACACAGGGTTTCCCTAGTGCGGGGCTATGTTGAGTGTGTGCGTTATTATTATTATTATTATTAAACGTCAACTCTCGTTTGCGCTGAAATAACAAATTATAAAGCTGAAGTACAGCTCCTACAACTGACCTGTGTGTATGTCTCCGTATATTCCAAAAATATTCTGTATTTATTGTAATAAAAGATAATATATATAACTATGGGGGGCTGTTCCATTCGGTGGTGTGAGAAAAACAGCAAAACAATTGACATCCGTCAATTGTTTCGAATTTGGCCTGGCCAATCGGAGCGCAGTTGTCACCATAATGATAATGGCAGAATAGTTTTCAAACAAATTAAATGACATTTCGTCTCTACTTCTGGTTATATGCTCGATGTCGCATACAGAGTCAATCGCGCAGTTATTGGCACATTTATAATTATTTGTATTATTATTAATAGTATTATTTGTATGTGATTAATTATATGTACCTGCGCAAATTTTTTATTTCTTTAAATGAATTTGTACAAAATTCGACATATCAAGTAATTTTCACTCGGAGCTAAATACGGTGCATTTTGTTATATTTCCAGTAGAAGCTCAATATGGTGTTTTTCGGCCTTAGTATTGTTGCAAGCAAAATTGAGCAGTACTGCCATGACCTTATAATTTAAATTAAATGTTTTAATTTTAGGAAATGAAACTATTTTTCCGGATTTAAATCGCGTATATTTGTTTTTTCAAACAGACCTACGTTTCGGGCCCTTTACAGGTCCCATGAATGGTCCCATGGGACCAATAGTTTCATTTCCTATGTGTAACAATCGCGAAAACCTAAGAACTCGATATGTTTTAATTTTTTTATATTCCTTTATACAATATCACTAAGTTTATGTAAGTTAACTTTGGACATTTTTTCGTGGTTTTTATATTAAACTCGACGTCTATTTGTTGGTAGGTCTATATGATGAATGAACTACATGGAACAAATTGTGTATTATGCATTGACTTACTATTATATGTACGTCGGGTCCGCGTTAAAAAGTGTCCGAACTTATAGGGCGTTAAAATCGTATACAGAGCGTCATTCACGCTTTAGTCTTCGTTTGTTGACTGACAGCGAAGCAAGCAAAATTAGACAGTACTGCGATGACATTACAATTTAAATCTAACGTTTTAGCTTTTTCATATTCCTTTACATGTCACTACGTTTAAATAGGTTGACTTGGGACATTTTTTTCGTGGTTTTTGTATTAGACCCGTCGTCCATTTATTTGTAAGTCAATGGTATTATGTGAAATTTTTTAGCTCTCCTTTATAAACATAAAATGTTATAGGCTGATTTCGTTCGTAGAATCTTTAAACCTCTTCCGAAAAGTTGCCAATTTGCAAATATGGCTACATTATTAGAGACAATGTCATTATTTGTTTCTGTATTTAAAACAACACAATTAAAAACACATGTTTGGAAATTGGAGCTATCTATAATTGACAATTAATAATATAATAATGAATTTGCACTATTATGTTATGATATGAAGTCGATTTAATTTTGACGAATTGAAATGTTCCTTAGCCGCCATTTGCTTTTTTGTCGGCATTTTATTATTATTATTATTTTAATATTACTTTGGACACAGAAAGTTTAGTCAACGAAGGATAAGCGGGAAAATTTGTTTTGGTTCAGGCTTTAATTAAAAATAACAGTCTTACAAAATATATAATACGATACACCTAAGGATGTTGTCTAGGTACTTTATCCGATCATATAAAATCTCGAAAACAGGCTAAAATTAAAATCCAACAGGAATTATTTCAGAATAAAATAAAAAAAAAGTTTTTCAGAAAAAGAAATATAATTTATTTCTTTTTTTAATATAATAAAAATAAACTTTACACATGATTTTTATATTGCGATAATTCCCTTTAAGTACCTACTACAGATAACCTGCAACTTAGAATAATAACGCATAGAAACCTAGTCCGCACACGCTAAGTGAGGCAAATTGAGCGGGCGGGCCTCCAATGCTCAAGGTCAACTTGCACCGCGAACAGATCAAGAATTTTAGCTAAAAATGACGAAATGTGCGGTAAATGAGTGTAAAAATACGTCAGACAAACAAAATAGATACTAACATCACATTCCACAAGGAAGTAACGCGTTTCAACTTGTATTTTTATATAAATATTCACTAAAACCGAAAATTAACCTACTACTAAAACTAGCCTACTTGAATTTGATTTTTGCCTCACTTGTGACCGTTTGTTTGATATGAAACTATCTGTAAGGGTAGCTTCCCTTACTCTAAGTTGTAGTTTGCTGGAGAGTCAATCAGTTTATCACTAGAACGGGATGTTAGTAATGAAACGTGTCCGCACTCAATGATTCCGTTTATTGAACTCTAATAAAGTAAACACGTAATAGCTTTTTATGTTAAAATCTACGTCAGCGTATATAGTTTTACAATTATTATAATATTTTCCTAAGTATGTCGAGGTCGAGTACACTATCATTCTATGCGTCATTATTCTAAGACCTGCATAATTGAGGTTTTTCAACTGAAGTCCTATAATTATTAAATTCATATTTATTATTCCAAAACTTGAGAATTGACTAGCGGTTTAACGACACTGTGACTGTTGAATGGAATAGCAAGTTTTGTAGGTAGGCGTATCGCTTACCACAGGACTAATTGTTTGGCCCGTCATTTGATATTAAAAAAAAACCCTTTTACAGGCCACGAGAAAACAGTAAACATCCCACAGGATTGGATTACGATGCACTCTCGCTGCCGTGCCAGCATGAGGGCACAAATCCAGATGGAAGTCGCTGCTTCACTGCAGTATCTTGCTATGGGCGCACATTTCTCCAGGGATGAGGTATGCGGGCCTACGTACCCCATTTATTTATTCATAAATTCTGAAATAAATGAAGGCCGTATGGTGGCAGAACAGCATGGCAACCGTTCGGCCACAGAGGCAGAATTACTAGTAGTAGAGCTCCTTTATTCAGTTGATAGTCGATAGAATATTTATCGACTGCAATCACTTGAAAGCGGGCAACATTTTACACAACGATCGCGTCCCTTACTCCATCTTCAAAAAAGACAGACTATTGTATTTTACTAATAAGCCTGTACATAGTGTACATAATTTGTTTAATACATAGGGCGCACTATAAGTTTCCGGAACTGGCCACTTACATAAACAATATTTAAAAAGTAAAATTACAACATTTGAAAATGGAACTCTGGCTGTAGAATACAGTTTGTTTCATCTGACAGTAACTTGTTTTAACATTGTGGCGTCATTTTAGAAATTGGTTGTCTACAACACCATGGATTTAACTCGTGAGAATTTTCGTAATATGATTTTCTACGACTTTAAATGTAATTCAGCTCAGCGGAGCTTCCCTCGGCTTCAAACTGCTTTTGGCGATGAAGCACCATGCAAGACGACTATTTATAGCTGGTTTGCAGAATTCAAACGCGGTCGTGTGAAACTTAGTGACGAATTTCGTGATCGTCGCCCGTCCACTGCTGTGAACAACAAAAACATCGATGGTGTGCGCCGTATGATCAAAACAGACAGGCATGTAACATACCTTGAGATTCGGGCATCTTTAGGCATAGGCATGAGTCAAATACAATTAGTACTACACACACATTTGCGTGTGAAAAAGCTGTGCTCTCGGTGGATCCCACACAATTTGACTGAGGCTCAAAAAACGGATCGCGTCACTTGGTGCAATGCCATGCTTACTAGATTCAACGAAGGGCCGTCAAATTTGGTGTGGGACATAGTAACAGATGACGAAACATGGATTTATAGTTGCGATCCCAAAACAAAGCAGCAATGGAGCGTATGGGTCTTTCGAAATGAGTCGACACCAACCAAAGTGGCGCGCGTGCAAAGTGCCTCTAAGCGGATGATTGTTTCTTTTTTTAATAAAACTGGACACGTGGTTGCTGTTGCTTTGGAGAATCGTTGTACCGTGAATAGTGATTGATACACTACCATTTGTTTGCCGGAAGTTATTGACAAACTCCGTTAAAATAACCGTAAACGCCGTATCATCTTGCACCACGATAATGCCAGGTCTCACACGGCCATCCAGACAAACGAATTTTTGAAGGTGAACAACGTTGACCTTTTTAGCCATCTCGCGTACAGTTCCGACCTGGCACCTTGTGACTTTTGTTTATTTCCAAAAATTAAGAACCAGTTACGCGGTCAACGATTTTCATCAGCTGAAGAGGTTGTCGAAGAGTATGAAAAATATGTTCCAGAGATTGTCACGGAGGAGTGGCATAAATGTTTTCAAAATTGGTTCATTCATATGAAAAAGTGCATTAACGCTAACGGAGAATATTTTGAGAAACAATAAATTAATTTCTGACCATTTAGTGTTTTTTTCTCATTCATTCCGGAAACTTATAGTGCGCCTCACGTATAAAATTATTTATCTATACACATATCAAAAACTCTCTATAACGTGTTCAAAAACCGCAAATTGCGACCAGCATAAAGGTAAACTGTTTTGTTAGAACAAATTTCTTATCTGTGAAAATGTTATTATTGCTTCATAATAACATCGAATTCGATGTTATTATTACATTCAAATTGCGAACATCTCTGAAAAACAAAACAATTTGATTTGACCTCAGTTCTAATATCAGTCGAGATGAAGTTTTTTCGAAATGAAATGTCAATAGCAAACAATTTTGACAATTTCACACGTTACTTGATATCGAACGATATGATAGTTGGGGCCGATTCTAGTTTGTCTAAGAATTAAAAATAAAAACTACGGTTGTGTGACATGCGTGAGAAAAGTTTTATTTGCCGCCATTTCGGCAGTCGTAACATGCGGTTCCTGAACACATCACAGAGAGCTTATAATATGTGTATAGATAAAGCAGTGTATGTAAGTGTACATAATTAGGCATTAAAACACTCATGCGATGTTTTTATGTAACTCGCCTGTCGGCTCGTTTCATAAACCCACACTCTTAGAATAATAACGCATAGAATGATAGTTTCATATCAAACGAACTGTCACAAGTGAGACAAAAATCAAATTCAAGTAGGCTAGTTTTAGTAGTAGGTTAGTTTTCGGTTTTAGTGAATATTTATATAAAAATACAAGTTGAAACGCGTTACTTCCTTGTGGAATGTGATGTTAGTATCTATTTTATGTTTGTCTGACGTATTTTTACACTCATTTACCGCACATTTCGTCATTTTTAGCTAAAATTCTTGAGCTGTTCGCGGTGCAAGTTGACCTTGAGCACTGACGGCCCGCCCGCTCGAGTAGGCCCTTTGGGAGCGCTTCAATTTGCCTCACTTAGCGTGTGCGGACTAGGTTTCTATGCGTTATTATTCTAAGCCCACACTCGTGTTTTAATGCCTTTCATTAAGTAATTGTCACATGAACTACTTACTATTTTATGACTGTCATGTGATAAAAGCACAATAGTTTTAGGAGCAGTAGACCACCTTGTGAAAGAGTTCGTCCAGGTAAGTACTGCCACCTTAATTATTTATGCCGCCAAGCAGTAATGTTAGCATTATTGCGTTCCGGTTTTGTCATGGGACTTGTCATCTTATGTCTCAGGGTGTCGGGCGCAGTGGCAGCGCCCCTCAGATCTTTGCGATTTAAAGCTCCGAGTGGCACAGCAACTGTTATGGACAGGCGTGTAGCTTACCATCAGGCGCACGACTTGTTCGTCCCGTCATTTGATATTATAGAAAAAAAACATTTTTTTGACGTGTTTCTTCACAACAGGTAAACAGACCGGGTTTTGCGAAGCTTTTCTTCGACGCCGGAACCGAAGAGCGTGAGCACGCCATGAAGTTAATTGAATACCTGCTCATGCGAGGTGAACTTACTAGTGACGTCAGCTCGCTTATTGCTTTCAAGGTAGGAAGTTCTTATAATCACTCACCAGGTACCAGGGTATCATGAAAATCAGCACCCGCATTTATCGATGCTGATACTCATTGCTGATATTCGAGTCGTAACATGACCTAACAGCATCGATGATATAACCAGAAATAGAGACGAAATAAAGGCCACCCATTCCTGGCATATCATCAAGTAAATAGGCCTTATATCACTTTTAAATATCAACTCTCGTTTGCGCTGAAATCAGAAATTAGAAAGCTGAAGTACAGCTCCAACAACTGACCTGTGTGTACGTCTCCGTATATTCCAAAAATATTCTGTATTTATTGTAATAAAGATAATATCTCTAACTATTCTATCTATATATAGCCCTTCCATTGGATGGTATGGGAAAAATTACAGCAAATAGGCATTATAGCAAAGCTCGAGTTATACTGGTCCTTCCGAACCTTCCGGAAACAGACTGTTAGCTGAAAAAGCAGCTCGGCTCTTGTTTTTAAAATATAACTTTGATAAAATTCCAAAACGACTAAGCCAGGCAGATTGATTCTTTTGTTAACAAATGTCACAAAATCATTGAAATAATATTTTATTTCAATACCTACCAAAGAAAATATAAAGCTTTTTTCATGTAGATGGATTCTGTAGGGATGTACATTTTTCGCGTTTTTTTTTTAATAAGTAATGTTAGGTCAAAAAATCAGCTCCCGCTGATGTGTAAAAAACCTGCATTAGCAACTACCTATAACTAACGTGACCAATATTTTTCCATCAGAGCGGGACAAAAATAAAGCACATGTTTATGATAGTTACCAAATCCTTAACAATTAACATCAATAACATTAACATATTTAAAATATTTACAATACACTATTTTACATTATCATATTTAACATTACTTTAAAACTTATAACATTTTTTATTCCAACAAACTACTCCGAAAACACCCTCGTTATCACGGCTACGTTTCGGGCCCTTTACAGGTCCCATGGTCACGGTTGACTGAGATGATACAGTCTTCAACCAGTTATATCTAATATTGATGCAAACCACCCTATTTTTTCACTATAGTTACAATAGTTATTAATTAAATACCTTATTTTTAATTTTACAAAGAAAACATTCCAATTTACGCTATATTAAGTTTTACAAATTATTTTATTGAATGAATTTTTATTAAGTTCAATTTATTATTAATTATTAATAGAAATTAGAATAAACTAAAACTATTAAAGTACTAAAACTGTTTAATGATCAAAAACTTTCCGTACTTGTGTACTTACGTCTCAGGGTGTCAAGCGCAGTGCCCCTCAGATCTTTGCGATTTAAAGCTCTGAGTGGCACTGCAACTGTAATGGATAGGTGTGTAACTTACCACCAGGCGGACGACTTACTATTTATTATTCTATCTCCAGCCTCCTCAACGTAAGAACTGGGAGAGCGGCGTGGATGCTCTCGAACATGCACTAAAGATGGAAGCTGATGTCACCAAAAGCATTAGAAATGTTATTGATGACTGCGAAAGCGATCCAGAGTTCAACGACTACCATGTAAGTGTCGAGTTCTTAGGTTTGAATGAAAATATTTTGTTGGATCTAAAACGCGTATATTTGTTTTTTTTTTTTTTCAAGCAAACCAACGGTCCTTCACTGGTCCCATAGGCACCTAATGGGGACCTGTATTACGTTTTTACAATAAGATCCCGGGGCATATATTAAGATTACCGTTTCCTAAGTTTAAAACTTAAATTAAAAGTATTTTAATTGAAAAGTCATATTACAAAATTGTAGACTACGTGTTAGATAAATATCTATGGAAAGACAACCTGAGTCCACACAAATGTGATTCAAAATGTAATAAATACATTTAAGTTTATTTGAAAAGAGCAATCCCTAGAGTTTCTAGCTCGTTCTTCTCAGTGAGGTCAGCGTATTGAACGATCAGTAGCTTAAAAAATGACGTGTTCAAGTCATTGACTTACAATTATATGGACAATTACAGTTATAAAGTGTCCGAACTTATAGGGCGTTAAAATCGTATACAGAGCGTCATTCACGCTTTAGTCTTCGTTTGTTCGACTGACAGCGAAGCAAGCAAAATTAGACAGTACTGCGATGACATTACCATTTTGAATTTCAACGTTTTAGCTTTTTTATATTCCTTTACATGTCACTACGTTTAAATAGGTTGACCTGGGACATTTTTTTCGTGGTTTTTGTATTAGACCCGTCGTCCATTTATTTGTAAGTCAATGGTTCAAGTGTAAAAATCTTACCTACGGAATAAATGATTATTTGACTTTGGCTTTGACTCACGGGTGACTGAGATGGTGGAATAGTCGAGTCTTTAGAGCGGTGCAGTAGCCATGCTGTCGCTAATCGTCTACCTGTATACATATGCGCGATTTTAAGATTTTGGGATTTATAGGCGATTGCATCGATGCAGTCGCGCGTTTGAATCGATGCAATCGCGCGTTGGTAATATTTGGTATCAGTTGGCAGATGTATACCAAAGGTGCGAGACCTATACCGTTTTCTTTTGTTATTTAAAACATAGTGTTAATAACATTTATCTGTCCACAGCTCGTCGACTACCTGGCTGGTGAATTCCTTGAAGAGCAATACAAGGGTCAACGTGACCTGGCTGGCAAGGCTTCCACGTTGAAGAAGATGATGGATCGCCATGTGTCTCTTGGAGAGTTCTTATTTGACAAGAAACTTCTTGGCATGGACATCTAAACAACTAATTTTTAAAGAAAATAAAAAAAGAGTAATTATGATTATTTTTCCGTTCAAAACTATGTCAAAAAGTATTAGAAAATTTTTAAGGTTGTGTAGTTTATTAAAAACGTCAAACGTTTAATCGTAAGGAATAAAACATTAAAAAATATCACGTAGGTATATTTAAAAAACAACCTCACACGTTAAGAACCCGCCATTTTAAATGTCCTTTCAAAATGGCGGTTTGAAAATTGTAGAAAATTAAGTAATGTTTAAGAATTGTAATTATACATTGAAATAGATTAGGTTTAGAGTTTTTCTAATTGTATACTCCACTACTTTACTAATTTTATATAAAACAATTAAAAAAATACAACAAATTTATATACATAAATTTATGTATTAGTTTTTCAAATTTGAAATTGGCGCTAAAGATGGCGCCCGCTTTACCTTATTATAACAAAATTAGATAAAAATGAAATTTCTTCTTCAAGTTGTTGCAATTTTCAGTATTTATTTCATTATTTCTTATAAATAAAACGTTTTGTCAACCGCAAAATGTAGTCTTATTATAAATTAAATCTGTAAACATGCCATAAATACCAAATGTAGGCGATGCAATGTTTTAAAAAAGATGTTGATGATCAAAGTAACAACTATTTTATCCTACAAAAGCTTTTCTTTTGAATTATAAGTAATATAATTTTTCTCAAACATGCTCGGAAATATTTGCATTACTTTCAAAAAATTAACACGGAAAGTTTGCCATTTATGAATCATGCTTCTTCCCGGCAAAGGCCTGCAAAGTAAAAATGAAAATCCGTTACTTTTCTCTAAACTTTGAAATCTACCTACTAGTCAATGACTAATAATGAACTATGTAAACAGGCAAAAGAAAAACTCATACGGCCAACTACCCAGTGTTTATAATTGCGAGAATTAAAAATACCTACCCGTACTGCATACTAAAAAAAAATGGCGGTAACATTTAAAGTAAAGTGTTTTGGTATTCTTTTGTTTTTCGTCTTTTTTGTATTTTGGTCACAAAAATGAGAAAGTGAGAAGAGCGATAACGAAAATAGATATACATTCAAACACATCGGGAATTCAGCAGATTCCTATTAATGTGCCAAAAAAAAAGAATAACATTTCCTTTTAGCAATTGTATTGTATAAATTTTAATGTAAATTAATATATCTTTTTTCCTTTTTATATTATACATCTTCCTTTCTATAGTCTTTTATTATTTCCTCACATTGTGGATTGCTTGACTCGTATTAATACAAGACCTCGCTGGCGCTCGTCCTTGTAACTTATACTCGTCCAGCAATCCCTTACTTGTCGGCCTCTGCAATAATGTACTAAATAATATAAAATAATTTAATTTGAAATTTAGTATGAGCTTTTCGGTTACTTAGAACATCGTGATAAAATCTGCACGTAGAAGAAGGTTCACAACCACAGAACGATAAATACAGTAGAAGTTACTAGTTAGCATCCGACGCCTGCCAACTATAGATCTTGACAGCTCGGTCCGCCATTTTCGCTTTGTAGCAACGTGGTTGAGTAAGCGGAAAACTCTGGATTTTTTGTGCCAGATTTTTACCTGCATTAACGAAAAATTCATTTGCTTTGTTAACAGCAATACGATCAGATGAGTGGCTTTTTAATAATCCTGTAGATGATTTATGCTGTTTCGATATGTAGGTTACCTTTTTTATATATTTCCAAACCTTTTTACTGTCTGTACCAGCTTTTTCCAATTCTTTTTTATCAAAACAGCTTTTAACTTTTTTAAGTAGATCGTTACAAAAGTTCCTATATCTTTTGTATGATATTTGTAGAATTAAATTAGCTGGATTACTTTTTGCCTTCATATGTAGTTTATCCCTATGACGCATACAGCGAATAAGTCCTGGTGTAATCCAAGGTTTGATATTGTAATTTTTACTATTTAATCGCATGACCTTGCTATTACTTAATATTGATTGCTGTACACTTAGAATAATAACGCATAGAAACCTAGCCCGCACACGCTAAGTGAGGCAAGTTAGAGGGTTCCAAACGCGCACCCAGGAGCGCGCGGGCTGTTAGTGTTCAAGGTCATATTGCACCGCGAACAGCTCCAAAATTTTTTGCTAAAAATGACGAAATGTGCGGTAAATGGGTGTAAAAATACAACAGACAAACATAAAATAGACACTAACATCGCATTCCACAAGTAAGTAATGCGTTTCAACTCATATTTTTATGTAAATATTCACTAAAACAGAAAAATAATTTCGCGGCAACAAGATACGAAAGTGTTGCAAAGTAACGAATTTTTTTTCTCCCCATTTTGCTATTCTGTTTCAAAATAATTATATTACGTAAATTTTAGTGGTGCCTGTAATTTCGATTTATTTGCGCATCTTGAACTAATATTTACTTGAATAAACATTAAATGTTTTCGTGAACTCCTGTAAGTGATTGGGACACTTAATTATTTTATAATACTTTTAACGGCTCTGCGTTCATGCTTTATTGAATAATTATTTATTTTAATTTTATTTGAATTGGAGCACATATTGCAACAAATTTACAGTATATATTTGTTTCTACTATAGTGTTGGCACCACCAGTACAACTTTGATAGCTTATTATAATGTCTTTCTTTTCGTAACTCAAGCTAAATATTTTATATTGAAATATTTTATTTTCTTAAAAGGGGAGCATTCTTAAGCGATTTTTTAATCTATTTTAACAGTTATTTTCTTTAATGTTTGCTTATGGCATTTTCCGTTTTAGGTTTCGAATATGGCAGTTATTTCTAAATCCAAGATGGCGGGCGCGATTTTTCGAATAATGGCTAGTTGGGTATCGTTTTCGAGATGTTTGGGAATGTTCAATACAAATATGGCACTCATTTCTAAATCCAAGATGGCAAACACGACAGTTCAAACAAAAGCAATATTCGTAATGAGCACCCCCAAATACCTCGAAAACGATACCCAACTTGCCATTATTTGAAAAATCGTGCCCGCCATCTTGGATTTACAAATAGTGCCATATTCACATTGAGCATCCCCAAATACCTCGAAAATGATACCCACATAGCATTTTTTTTTTAAAATCGTGCCCGCCATCTTGGATTTAGAAATGAGTGCCATATTCGTAATGAGCACCCCCAAATACCTCGAAAATGATACCCACATTGCATTTATTTGAAAACTCGTGTCCGCCATCTTGGATTTAGAAATGAGTGCCATATTCGTAATGAGCATCCCCAAATACCTCGAAAAGGATAC
>NW_020653622.1:300924-301058 GCF_003589595.1 Hyposmocoma kahamanoa | reverse complement strand
AGCATCCCCAAATACCTCGAAAAGGATACCCATATAGCATTTTTTTGGAAAATTGTGCCCGCCATCTTGGATTTAGAAATGAGTGCCATATTCGTAATGAGCACCCCCAAGTAC
The DNA here is from genome assembly GCF_003589595.1 of Hyposmocoma kahamanoa. Classification (NCBI taxonomy): domain Eukaryota; kingdom Metazoa; phylum Arthropoda; class Insecta; order Lepidoptera; family Cosmopterigidae; genus Hyposmocoma; species Hyposmocoma kahamanoa. The sequence goes on along the minus strand of NW_020653622.1, from coordinate 300,944 downwards.
CTCGAAAATGATACCCATAA
>NW_020653622.1:274833-300824 GCF_003589595.1 Hyposmocoma kahamanoa | reverse complement strand
TTATTTGAAAAATCGTGCCCGCCATCTTGGATTTACAAATAGTGCCATATTCGTAATGAGCATCCCCAAATACCTCGAAAAGGATACCCATTAGCATTTTTTTGAAAAATCGTGCCCGCCATCTTGGATTTAGAAATGAGTGCCATATTCGTAATGAGCATCCCTAAATACCTCGAAAAGGATACCCATATAGCATATTTTGAAAAATCGTGTCCGCCATCTTGGATTTACAAATAAGTGCTATATTCGTTTTTCATCGACAAAACCGAGCATATCTATAGGCACCTGATCGACATTGTCGATCGACAGTAACGATCGACAAAATCGAGCACATCTGTAGGCACCTGATCGACAATGTCGGGCAAATCTGTAGGCACCTTCAACTTAATGATGAGTTAAGCAAGATACAATGTCCCCACTTTTGAGGGAAATGTTATTCCATGGCATTATTATTTGTATATTTGTGTGCGTGCCGACGAGCGTAGTTACAAGTTGCTTACGCCTACATGAATTTGGTTTTTGCCTCACTTGTGACAGTTCGTTTGATATGAAACTATCATTCTATGCGTTATTATTCTAAGGCTGTACATTATTTACTAAGTAAGACATACAATAATCCGCGTCATCAGAATTATAAACTGGGTTAAAGTCAATGTTGCATAAATCTTCTTCAAGTTTATTTATATTAATTTTAGAAATTATTTGCGTGCGAGTCGAATTAAGCAATTTACAATTTAAGGTTAGTAGGGCAGCTTTATGATCGGTTATTGTAGAGTTAGTAACTAATGTTATTGATTTAAAAATAGATTTAAGCATAATATGGTCTAAGCAAGAGCCGCTTTGATGTGTAGGGAGAGTGTGGGCGGGTAGTAATCCATGAAAAGAGCATAGGTTTAGGTATTCTTGCGCACAGGAATCGATGCTATGTGGGAGAATGTTTATGTTTATGTCTCCTATTAATACTACATTTTTAAAAGTTGATAAAAGTTGTAACGTATCGTTAAGTGAGTCAGTAAACATTTTGGTATTTCTAAAAGAGGGGGGTCTGTACAATGCTAATATTGCAATGTCTGTTCCAATTTTGATTAGGAGCCGATTGCAGTCCAACATACTTGGTTCTTCAACCGAGATATTTAAATTATTCCTAGTATAAACCACTATACCGTCGTTCTGGTTGTAATTTTCTTTAGAGCTGTATAAGCTATATCCTGGCATGGGAGGTAGATTTCTACATTTATCTAACCAGCACTCTGTCAGAATTATGACATCACAGCCAATGTTCATTCTATGCTGAAAAGTGCTAAAAGCGTCAAAATTTTTGTAAATGCTGCGTATGTTTTGTGTTAGTATAGAGAGAGGATTGTTAAAGGGTAATAAATATTGTCTGCACATTTCAACTTCACAAGACTTTGACTCTGATACAGAGAAATTATCTAGATCGCGAACTAAACTATCACTCATAGTGTATAATTAAATTAAGATCTATTAAGTAAAATTAGTGAGTGACGCTCTTAGGCGCCTTCATAATCTATTGAATTAATGTACCTTTTTTCGGCCATTTTTCTCGCGGGACAATTAAAATCTCCTGTTTGGTGGTCGCAGGTCTTCTTGAAATGCAAGCATGTAGCACATTTAGGAGGTTCGGTCTTCTTAGTGCAGTCCTTTATTGTGTGACCGGCTTCACCACAGTGGCCGCAGATGGTGGCCTCCTCCCGGCAGGTCTTGGCAGCATGACCATATTGCTGACATTTAAAGCACCTAGTAACTAGAGTAAAATCTCTTACAGGACACGACGACCAGTTGACAAAGACTCTATCGTTGGTTATTAGGGCCTTACGTATATGTGGAGCGACTTCAAATATGTAATTGCAGGACTCGGTGTTTTTCTTTCCAGACTTATGGCTTAATTTAATATTATTTAAAAATGACTCAAGAGACATACCCTGCAGCTTGTCGGCTAAATTTTGTTGAAATATACAGTTCACTACTTCGGTTTCCTGCAAAGATGTAGGCACACCAATAATCACAATTCTGGGTTTGCGCTTATGTGGCTCGTCAACAGTAAGGCCGGAGGTTTTTAATTGGGCCACCTGTTTCAGCTTTTCTAGGTCGTCTTTGGAGTCAGTGCTTATAATAACACCGCCGTTCTTAGTTTTGCGTAACCCTCTTACGTGCAGTTTCATTTCTTCAGGTCGGATAATTTTTTGAACCAGATTTTTTGGTTCATCACTAGATTTCAATTTGTCAGTAGGATAAATTGCTACAGAGCTTATCTTATTAGGCTGAACAAAATTGTTGGAGCTTTTTTTTTACCATGTCTGCAAAAGAAACTGTACTTGAGAGAGGGTTTGTTGATTCTTCAATACGCTGCTTTAGGTCTTGAAGTCGCTGCGACAGGTCTTGATTTTCTTTAAGTGCTTTAAGGGATGAGTATGCTTGAACGGCTTTTTGTTTTAGGGACTGGTACTGTACTGCCAATTGAGACGTCCCATTTGCCACTTTTCGGCACAAAGTGCTAATTCTGAGCTTTTGGTCTGAATTTAGCTTGCCTTCGGTAGAAATAGCACATACCTCGTTCAAGCATTGTTCTATTGCACTCATCCAGTTCTGGATCTCAGGCGTGGATACCACATCTGGAGGATCCTCGTTCTGAAGGGACTCTGCGGGCGCGGGGGGTTGAGACGAGGGCGTTGGCGGCGGGCTGCGGCGCGTTAGTGCACTCCGATTAAAGGGACTGCCTTCCATTTTTTGTTTTAATGTTTACAAGAAGCATTGAACATTATTACTTCCAATAAATTACTCAAACGTGAACACGTACTGTACTGACACAGATAATTTGCTTCCGCATAAAGTGGAGCTAGGTCACAATTATGTAAGTATTTAAAATATTATTTTATTGAAACACGACCGATTACATCGCGCGACAAAAATGCAATGAATATATAGTATTTCGCTTAGAATAATAACGCATAGAATGATAGTTTCATATCAAACGAACTGTCACAAGTGAGGCAAAAATCAAATTCACGTAGGCTAGTTTTAGTAGTAGGTTAATTTTCGGTTTTAGTGAATATTTATATAAAAATACAAGTTGAAACGCGTTACTTCCTTGTGGAATGTGATGTTAGTATCGATTTTATGTTTGTCTGACGTATTTTTCATTTCATTTCGTCATTTTTAGCTAAAATTCTGGAGTTGTTCGCGGTGCAAGTTGACCTTCAGCACTGAAGGCCCGCCCGCTCGTGTAGGCTCTTTGGGAGCGCTTCAATTTGCCTCACTTAGCGTGTGCGGGCTAGGTTTCTATGCGTTATTATTCTAAGGTATTTCGTCGACGTTTGATGTCGCTTGTCGCTATTTGATGATTCCCGGTAAGTGCGGAGTTGTACATTACGCTATATACAACATCGTTACAAAAATTTGCTTCCCTTCCGTTCTGCCGCAATATAAATTAAGCCTAAATAGGATAGGGTCCGAAAATGTTAATAAAAATTTTTGGTATTTTCAAATAGTTACTGAGACTAAACTAAGCATATTTTTTTCAAACTGACTAGAGTTAGTTTGTGATGTATGTGATTAGTTTTAGTTACTTCCATAGTATAATGTCCTACGGGAATCTCATGTGGGGTAAAGCGGCAGATATTCAAGCCATATTTGTATTGCAAAAACGAGCGATTCGTTCTGTGTACCGTCTAGGCTCTCGGGTTTCTCTCAGACAAAAGTTTAAGAAGACTGGTATCATGATTGTGACATCACAGTACATTTATTCAAATATTTTATATGCTCGTAAAAATATAGATAATTTCAATAAGAAAGAAGATATCCATAATATTAACCTTAGAGCTAAGTTCAAGCTCATGGTACCACGATTTCGTTCAACCAAGGTAAACGACTCTTTTATGGGGAACTGTATACGTCTTTACAATAAGATTCCGGAGTATATATTAAGATTATCATTTCCTACCAAGTCTCGTCGTCTTAAACCAGGCTATTATAGGACCGTAAGTGCATATTTTAGAATTTAGATTTTTATATAAACATTGCTTTAGAATGGTGAAATCAAGCAATGGTAAATGACGTTAAGACCTATCGTCAATGCCTATCGTCGGTTGTTTTTTATTTAACATATTTTATTTGACCTTAACATTTAAGGTTCTTTACATCTCGCCTCCAGAATAAAAGTATAATAAAATGTAATAAAACTGCATTTTACGGATGAGTAAACGTTGTATTTATAAGAAATAAGTAAATAAAAACAAAAGGAAAAACTATCTAATTTTGTTCTAGTTACGGGCGCCATTTAAAATTTTTAGCGCCAATTTCAATTTTGAAAATATTTATTAATTTTTAAAATTTACTTTGTAACATTGGATTCAAGTCCTTGATTCAAAATATTACAGATAATGAACATAAAATGTAACATATTATAAAACAGTAATATAACCTAGTAGATTTATTTCTATAGTAATTATGATAAATTTAAATACAAGAAATGTTACTGAATAAGCTAATAAAATTGGCCAGTACTTTTCAAAACGATGTTTTATAAAAAAAATGATACTTATAAGCGACTGAATCACGTAACGTAAAAAATAAAAATAACAAACATGGCATTTAGTGGAGTATACAATTTAAGTAAGCTAAACCTAACCTAATGATTTTGTACATTCACTACAATTTAACATTCACTAAGGATTTTTATGGAACTTTTAATGCCATTATAAATGTCTTTTCAAAATGGCGGCCTCTTAACGCGGGAAATTAAATATTAGTGATTTTTTCGGGTTATTTTCTTTCCCTACAATTCATACAGGTAAAATTAACGAAGCGAAGCTTTCTTGGTAAATTGCTTGGCAGTTCCTTTATCGATCTGCATGAGACTTTAAGCTAGCGTAAAATTTTAATTTCGATCTCGAGTTAATTGACGTTTCAGATCACCGTTAAGTCAATAGAGTCATCAGCTTGAAAAGGTAACAAATAATATTAAAAGTACCTCAAACTAATAAACTTAAAATTTAAAAAAAAACTGTAACGACGAAAACCGTCATTTTATTTTCCTTTTTGTGGGATATACATACAATTGTAAAATACTTCGCGCGCAAGTGTGTAAAACTGTGAAAAAAGAAAAATAAACATGGCTGCGCTTCGACAGGAAATCAACATTCTGCATAATATAGTAAACTAAAGAACCATTTAAAATCACTAATATTTTCAAACATAACTTTGTACGGAAAAATAATTATAATTCTAAATGACTTTTTATTTTTTTAATTTCTATAAGAATTAGCTGCTTAGATATCCATGCCAAGGAGTTTCTTATCAAACAGGAACTCTCCAAGGGACACATGGCGATCCATCATCTTCTTCAAAGTGGAAGCCTTGCCAGCAAGGTCACGTTGACCCTTGTATTGTTCTTCTAGGAATTCACCGGTCAGGTAGTCGACAAGCTGTGTGGGCAAACAAATATAATTAAATCTATATTCTTATACACGTAAGAGAGTAAAGTGGTATATATGAAACAAACAAGAAGTATATTTTGTATTTTTTTTTATTAATAGTTTTGGCTTGGATACAAGTCCTTTGAGCCATGTCTTTGTTTAATTATCGGGATCCTCAGTAATATTTTCCATTGTAGTTCTAATTCTAATAAATTACGTTTTCACTTTCTCTTAAATAACTTAGTTCACTTATTTGGGCTTTTTAAATAGTCTTTTAAGCGGCGGGGGTCAATATTTGTTTTACTTTCACTTAAATATATTATCTTCTATTACTTTGAACAAAAATTTTGAATTCGTAATTAGTGGAATTTTCAGGATAAAATCTTTTATAATTTGGTTTAAAATAAGGAATATAGTTCTAACCATCTTCGTAACTATATCTTTCTTCCCGTTTTCTTCATAATATACTTAATATACTCGTAACTTCAAAAACCCGCCGTATATTTTGTATCAATAATATAACAAACATACTTTCACAAAAATATTATATCATCGCAGTAAAAACGTCATAATATTTAATAAAAATAAATAAAGAAGTAAGTACCTAATATATGTTCTTAACGAAACAAAACAATGTGCATAAACCTATACAGATTTTTAGTACATAATGAGTCAACATACACAATGATGCAGTCGCGCGTTTGCATCGATACAATCGCGCGTTTGACGAATGAATTTTTTTTATATCTATGGTAATATGGCTTTTAACCGACTTCAAAAAAGGACGTTCTCAAATCGACTGTATTTGTGCGTATGTTTCGCAATAACTCTCTGTAAATCGATTTTGATGATTCTTTTTTTGTTAGAAAGAAGGTACCTCTATACTGTCCTCGTGACGAAAAAAGGCACAACTCTGTAATTTTCAGGTAAGTTTTTTGTACTCAATTTTGATTACAATTTTTATTATTTAACTACTCGAATATATTATCGTGAATTATTAAAGAATAATTCAGGTTACTACACTCGAATATTAAATAATACTTCATGATGATATTTTTAAAATATTTAAATAAAAAGGAATTGTCAACAAAATTGAGTACAAAAAACTTACCTGAAAATTACCCAACTATGCGTACTTTATACAGCAGTTGTGCCTTTTTACGTTTTGAAGGCAATATTAGTATTGGTCCCATTTAAATTTGAAGAAAATGTTCCACCTCTAAGGGTGATGAATCTAGTTCCGCGCAATAAAACTTGACAAATAGATGCAATTCCACGAAATTTTTAGGTCGGTTTTTTTGTACACAAAAAATTTATAATTTTTTTTATAGCCCCGCGGGAAACCATGTCTCGCGGGTGCCAGGGGCACACGCATAAACAACCACAAATTACACCCAAACTCAAGAGAGAAATAAATGTAGTCCATACAAATATTTCTCTCGGCCTGGGAATCGAACCCGGTCACGGAGGCAGTTACCATATTGAACGAACAGCTTGTTAAAATAAAGAATCCCTTTCGTTGACGAACATGTTGACTAATTTTTGCATAGAGTAAATTTATGTTAAATAGATGCACAAAAACTTACGTGGTAGTCGTTAAACTCTGGATCACCCTCGCAATTAGAAATAACAGTTCTGATGCTGTTGGTGACTTCAGTCTCCAGTTTCAGCGCGTGCTGGAGTGCATCCACACCACTGTCCCAGGTCTTACGTTGAGGGGGCTGTAGACATTTGTAAATGTTTTGTTCTTTATTGAGATTTTTTGTGAAAATAATTTTTTTCTGTGAGTTCGATCTTCAAAAAAGTATTTTTAAACTAAAAACTGTCAAGATTTTGAGCGCCTGCCACTTTGTGAACAGCAAACGCACGCAAGACAATTCGTCGCCTCCTACGTAAAGTATCGTATGTCGAAATTGGCAAGTTTACAGCAGGGGAGCCTTTTAAAGTTCGGAATTCACTGAAATAAGTATAACACGTCACTTTAGCAATTCCCAGTTTTATTCGCCAAAGCTCGTTACTCACATAGAGTATTATAAAAACCTAGTAAATCATCTAACCCAGAGTTTCCCAGACATTTTTCTCATAGACCACTTTCAAAATTCCGCTGGTTCCGGTGGACCCCTTGCAGCTACATTTCTACCATATTCCCAAAACTCGACAAAAAATTAGAAGATTAGATCTAACTATGGCAACGCAAATTGCTGAGTTCCAACCACAAATTAATAGTTTTCGAAAAAAAAATTGATTGTGCTGTGAGTGGATGTCAAAAAGTAAAGACACGTTGTGCTGAATATGGAATATGCAAGTTTTTACAAGTAACAGTCGCTGAGCTTCTTAAAATATTATCTGCCTGCATTGATAGGTGAAGTCAAGCCAACATTTTAGTTCTTCAGTATCGAAAACAGATAAATTTTCGTGGACCCCGCTTACGAATTGTGAACCCCCACTTTTTTAACACGCCAACGTAGGCCCCCGTTGAGTCTCGCGTGGACCCCAGGGGGTACACCTGGACCACTTTAAGAACTAAGAATCTAACCGATATCGGTTAGATGAACAACCACAATTCATTTTATAATTTATGATTATGCTCATTTCAGAGAATTCAAAACTTTAAAACGCTCTCCTGTAAACCTGGCAATTTCGACATACGATACTTTACGTAGGAGGGGTCGAATTTTAGTTATACATTTTTTTGTATAGGTTTTTTCTCGACTTGTGATTTTCAACATTACACGTTGTTGTCTTTTTTATTCCATCTTTTTTTTTTATAAAACTTCCAGAACTTTTTTATAATAATTTTGACTGAAGACCTTCTTACCTTGACTGTAATGAGAGAGCTGACGTCTCCGGTGAGCTCGCCTCGCATGAGCAGGTACTCAATCAACTTCATAGCGTGCTCTCTTTCTTCAGATCCCGCTTCGAAGAAAAGTTTCGCGAAACCAGGTCGGTTGATCTGTTGAAAAAAAAAATTATTTTCGAGCTACACCTTACACATCTAATGTAGCGGGCCTTATAGTCCGTGGAGTCCGTGAATTTTATCTGCTGATTTAATCCATCACAAATATCATCATCAACCCATTTATACATTCCACTGTTGGGCACGGGTCCGCCACTAATAAGGAGATTTGGTACATTTGGTGGCCTACAGCTCTGGTACCTATCTGGAACATAGGGAGGGTGTTATACGTGCACCCGGGGCGGCTCACCTAAAGGCCCTAAGGTACTATTTATTATATTCAATAGGTACTTTACATATATCAATGATGTTTTTTATATCAACGGAACTAAATAATACACATATACCATACGATTTTTGGAATGGCTTTAATTCGCGTTTGTGAAAAAATAAATTCTGAGATAAAGCAGTGTCCTGCCACTGGATCCGCGCTATAGAATCGATCAGTACGGGAAAAATTATAATTAGTGCTGAGGTAGTATCGACTCACAATTTTTTCAAATTAAGTTTTGCAGCTTATATTTTAACCGAATTATTCGATTGGGTAACGTTCTGGAATCGAAGGGCGCTTCCCGAGCTGTTCAGAACATTAGCGTTAAGAGGGAGCATGCCAAAAAAGTTTTGACGTTGACTCCGCCCAAATTTGTGAAACAAATATATGCCTGAAGTTCGCGTGACATGCCAACCAAATTCGTTTTAGCGGAATAACTCTAAAACTAAAGGGATTAAAAAAAATCCGTAGTGACAGTTCTCGATCATGCATAAATATAATTAATTATCTAATTTTTGTCCTAATAACCTGTAGCATTTCGAGGATGAATCGAAAAAATGTGAAAATTAGAAGTCATTTCGTGATTTTTATCTATCGAGGAAACTTTATTGTTTTATGTTTCTGATTAGTGTCTGTGCTTGAATATATCGTGCAGTTACTCATACAATATTTTATTTTTAACTTTAAAGTGGATATACCCCTCTAAAATCAAATCGAAGATTAGGAATTTTTCCTCTGCTCCCTCTTAAACGTTATAAGATACGATATCGTCATCCAACAGCGTTTACGGAATTAGTAGGTGAAATAGATTTTATAAGAAAAATTAAAATCTTTTTATACGCATTTGTAAGACTTGCATTAAAATAAATCAATAAAATTAAACAACATCGGGTCATTATTTAAAATAATAGGAAATTTCCATATTATATGCTTGTAGCCTTTGCCGGTCGAGAAGCTCGAGTAATCGTACAAGTGTGACGTCATTTCGGTTCGGTTTCGAATACGACAGTTTGACTTTCGATTCGAGTGTTGTGAACAAAAATGTTATCGTAAGGGTCTAAATCGACCCCCTAAACGACGTCTGCTGCTATTATTCTGTTGAAAAACGTCAATTATCGATGGTCAACATACCCCATCTCTAGAGAAATGTGCGCCCATGGCGAGATACTGCAGTGAAGCGGCGACTTCCATCTGGATTTGAGTCCTCATGCTAGTACGGCACCGAGAGTGCATTGTAATCCAGTCCTGTGGGATGTTTACTGGGTTCACGTGGCCTGTAACAAGAAAAAATAAGTTATTTTTTATTACTGACACAAAGTTTTTTTTTACTAATACCAAGTGACGGGGCGACCAAGTCGTGCACCTGTTGGTAAGCGACATGCCTATCCATAACAGTTGCAGTGCCACTTAGAGCTTTAAATCGCAAATATCTTAGGGTCACCTGAGCCGTAAGTCCCATGTGCCTATAATTTCACCAGCCCCCTTACCCTTCCAAACCGGAACGCAGTTACGCTCATTATTGGTTGGCGGCAGAAATAGGTAAGGTGGCAGTATTTCCCTGGACGGACTCTTTTCAGAATGGTTATTGGTAAATTCAATGCCTGCCCGTCTTCCGTATTACTTATCTAAATTGATTATTTTGGCAAGGTTAAAGAAAAACACAATGAATGATTACTATAGAAGTTACGTTATTTCTTGTAAAAAAATTTAGTCAATTGCTTAACAGCTGTTAATACTAAGTTAAAAGTTAATTTCGTACCCTTAAACGTGAAACACACTGACAGCAGGTGCGGGTCGGGTGCGGGTCGGGCGAGTGTCGTGGGGGCGGGACGCGACCTGCGCCCGTCTCGCGCTCGCGCATAGTGTATTGTCGTCCAAATAAATACACGGAATTACACCCGTCGTGCTCCCGACCCGACTCGCACCCGTTCTCTGTGTGTTTCATACTAGGTAATAAAACCACGTATGACAATACATAAAAAAAATCTTTTTTTATTATAAAAATAAAACGAACAACATAAAACAACCGCCCTTTCGTTGTATCCTTTACGTTGGCACAAAGTTTTCTAGTGCCATTAAACAAAAACAAAAACCTTCATTTTCAAAAGCTGCATGTTGGAACCTACAAAAAATTATAAAAAATTCATATTTTGTACACGGAACGCAACGTCTTCCGGTACAGTCATGAACAAAATATGTTCTCTGTTTTCGATAATAATTGCATATTTTAGTAAATTTTTAACGGTAATCAAATAATAAATATACGTGCTTATTTGTAAAACATTAACAACCACACGGGACTGTATTACTAACGTCATAAACAACAACTTTAGTTCCACGAGTTTTAATAATTTTCAAGATTTTATTTTCATTCAAAAATAATAATATTTGAATAGGTCGCTCTAAACGGCGATAACTCTGTGCAGTAGCAAAAGAAAGCACGCGAGAGGCGTTCCTAAACAAGTTACTACCAAATACAAATCTAAGACACCAAAAACTAAAAAGTTTATTTTTGGTAAATTTATTGTAATATATAAAAAGTCATAGAATGAAATTTTTCGGTTATGGTGTTATTAATATAGTCCAGCGAGGTTGTTAGTATTTTATAAACAACCTTGTATATATTTTAAAGTAAAGAAGGTCAGATGTTCAGTTGCAGTACATAAACTTAAAGATTTACATCAATAGGTTATTAAAAATAAGTATGTGAAAAATAAAGATATATTGCTCACTTACGTAAAGATAAGATACATAAAGACAGGTACATTGTTTTTCAGAGACGTGACGAGGCCCTGTCAATATCTTTAATTTATTTACAATCTCAATTCAATACAAATGCGTAAGCGCGTTTTAGGCAGGTAATACATGGACACGGTTTGTCTCGCACTGAGACCGCACACTGTAATGCCAGTGCACAATGCAATTATTAGCTTTATGCCTACTCTTTCATAAATGCTAATAATGCAATGTGTAGTAGAAAAATCTGAAAACTAGAAAATACCCTGTAGTATGAGTGACACAGCAACGGAATTCTGGGGCGCTTCCCGGAATACCCAGATCAGAACCGAAACAGAAAAGTTCCTTCCCCAAATTGGTCGAACCAGAAAAAGAAACCGGAACCTCGGCATAAAGCGCCCACAGTGTAAACCATTACGCCACCGAGGTCATCTTGTTGCATTGTCGCAAGACACCGCGTTAATTATTTGTAGACAAAAGTTACTTCCTTTACCAATATAAATGACCTTTGAGAGGGTATCGATATTACAGTCAAATAAGTAATACAATGTCAAGTATATACAAAAATAGGTACAGTGGCAGTATTTTCCTGGACGAACTCTTTCACAAGGAGTCCTTCTGCCACGATGTGGGAATAGTTATTTTTGATACAAGTGCGGAAAGTTAGTCATTATTCACGAGTCTCGAGGCATCTTGGCCCGAGCCAGAGGCGAGGTTCAAGACGCGAGACAAGTGAAAATGACAAATCCGCACGTGTATCAAACGACGTTTTTTAATACATTTGCGAAAAAACTACATTGAAAGTAAAATAAAACAGTATTTAAAAAAAAACTCATTTTCTGCTATTAATTAAAATAATGAAATACAACCACTGCAACCATTATTTAAAAGTCTATATCTATTTATAGTTCTAACGTGCTGTTTTTGTTTATTTTCTGTAATATCGGTCTGTAACCACTTTTCTTATTATGAAGTCCTGGTACTTTTGTTTAAACTTTTTAGGAACCCGTGCACGGTAGTGAGATACAATTTATCTGTAATACATAGAACAAATATATACATAAAAATCTCGCCTGTCACCCATTCAGGGGTAGGCAGAGACTGTGGACCTCCACTCGATACGTTCATTATATAGTATTTGTAAATAAATACAAGTTTTAATGACAAATGACTTACGTCACAAAGCACATAAATATGAAATAAATATACAATCTCTTTAGTTCTATGTTTAAGACTTAAAACAACAGTAAATTTAAAAAAATCTGGAAGAGTAAAAAGCACTAGTGCGAAAAATACCACGTTTTGAGCAAATGTATTAAAAATAAACAAATATCACTTAGTAATTTCAATTTAGTAGAGTAAGTTAAGTATTCGCCTTCCAAATTAAAATAATGTGTATATATATATTGTATGTGTATATAGTTATATATTTGTTATGTAGCAATGTGTATGTATGTTATAATATATATGTAGTACGTTTATGTGGAATTTATTTAAGAATGTATTCGGTTCAATTTCTACGTACATCGTTTAGCTGCTTTGTGCACCATTGACTGCCCTTCACCTAAAACTCCGTAATAATTTGTAAGGTTGCCTGAAAGAGATCCCTGTCTAGCGATAAGGCCGCCGATTGTATCTTTAACTGTTTTATTTTTTGTATTGTCACTGTTTTTTATTTCATTGACAATGTCAAGTACAATCGTATCAAGTGTGTTTTAATTTGCTTGAATATTACTTATTTGACAGTAATTGTTTCGGACAGATGTCGGACGGCGAACGAGTGTACAAGGCCTACTTGGAAGACAATAGCGTGTACACGCTAAGAATTTCAACGTGTCTGCTACAGAAAAGATGAGAATGGTCTTGTACACGACAAGAATTTTGTGCAGACCAGTAAATGATGAGTATGTACACGATACGAATGATTTCGGTCAGACGTGTGTATGGTAAAAATGTATCAGTGCATTACGTGTCTCTCAGGTAGCTGTCGTTTTGCTACCGACTGTGGGAAGAAACGTGTTGTTGTACATGTTGACTACCAAGCAACACCCGTCCACGCGCATAAACGTTCGTTTACTGGCAATGCACCCCGCCCCTTACGCGCGTCGTGTCCGACAAGACAAGTAGACAAGATTTTTTTTTCCGGCGCCGAGGCAGTGTACACAGTTCGTGTGTAGAAACGACATGAAATCTTGCATAGACCCGGCGTTTCTTAGTGTGGAGACACTCAGAGACCTAAAGATAGTCAGCTATGTCCAAAAACGAATTATCACAGCCATAAAAAGGGGCAATGCTGCTTGCAGCATTACTCATATTAGTGTATTAATTAAAGCTATTAATGTATATTAGTCCTATGTAGTATCTGAACAAATAAGTTGCTTATCTTTGTGTTCTAAATAAACTTGATTGATATCAATCCACCCGTCAAACAAATCTACATTATATATTTTTATTGTTTTCTTTGTGTTCCAATCTTATCTATTATACAGCCTATCTGAATGGCAACCATCTCTATGTAGATATAGAAGTCTGGAGATATATACATAAATTAGACGTGTATTTGGATTTTGCTTATCAGCCGGCAGACCCACGTCAATAGGCACATCCTGCTGTATGTAAATATCACATATAAGTACATAGATATAAACATACTGCAGAATATCTAGATTTTGCTCATATGTAACATTCAATCTTAACTACATCTAATAAACTTCTAGACTATTCGTTCAAAAAGTCCATGGGCACGATAACAGTCTCCTTTTTATTTAACGTCAGGAAATCTTCATGGATGCACTCCACTAAGCGAAAGGTTATGTCCACAGAACAATAAATACAGTAAAAGTGCTTAGTTTGCGTGGTACGTGTGCCAACATTTCGCGGAGTTGCGCAAAGTTTTAACAAAGGCGTCTCATATTTTTTGCGTCGAGGGCAGACATGGCAGCATTACTGTGTTTTGGTTTTGAAGGGTAACGGTGCTGGTGAAATTACAGGCACATGGAACTTGTCAACTTATATCTCAGGGCACTACAGCTGTTATGGACAGGCGTGTAGAATCAGACGCAGGATTTGTTCGTCACGTCACTTGATATTATGAAAAAAAAGATGGACATGCACCCGCGTTTTAATCCGGAGCCTAGTTGTTAGCTTTAGCTGTCGTGTTAGTTGTTAGCTGTCGGGTTTTAAATCAGTTAATGCCCAAAATTAAAGGTAAAAACTACTTAGAATTAAATATTTGTTGTAAATCGAGTTTTGTTCAAACTTAATGATATTGTTACAAAACGTTTATTACTTTCTGATCTAGACGATTCGATTTGCCGTTCTATTGAATCGGTTCGCTTTAAAAACGCATTGAAATAAATCGATACAAATAAATCGTTCAATCGCTTGTACCTGGCGCGATGTTCGTTAAAATCGTACCGTAATACGAATCCTTAGTAGTGAGAATACACCTGTGTATTCTCACTGCAAGGTGGGTAATAGATTAAAATAGAAATAGATTAAAACCCTAAAAGGCTTTGGGTAAAAACTCGGGCGGGTTAATAGGGTTTTAACATGGTTTTAACGCACTTCCCATCTCTGGCTGGGGATATGAGAGTGAATGAGAAATTGTTTTCGCCCACTTTTCCTGTTAAGATATTTAATTCATTGCAGAAGCATTTTATAGCTTATAGCATATATCTTTATTTATAGCAAGTGATGCAATTCAGGTTCTTTCCCAATTGAATTCACTCCGTGACCTAATTCGGCGAACGTTCTACATCACAGATGTAAAACAAAAACTTTATACTGAAGGTTGTTTTTTTGCAATTTCTGCGCATTTGGACGACTTGTTTCTGCCACGGAGGACAAAAACCATGGAAGTGTCTTATGCTTCGTTTACTACCAAAATCGATGTCGCCAAAACCCACACATTCTTAATTTGAAACACTACAAAATCTTGATATTGATTGGTCGTAGTTTCAAATTTAAAAAGAAATAACAAATTCTGGATTGTTAATATAATTTAAACTTTACCGTGTTGGCATATCGTTAAAAGTTCAATACCATCAATACCTATTATTACAAGTTACGACGATTTGATATTATATTGAAATTTCAATTAATGTGCTGCCATCTAGCGGTTTATTGCTGAACGACGACGAATTGGAGTTATTAATTTGGTTCTCCAAACAAGAAGCGACCATATTTCAGGGGTATAAGCTTTACTTTTGTTTCTTGTAACAAAAAGAATATTTCGATAAACAGAAAATTGAAAATTTGTTAAAATAAGACTTTCGAGAGACTTTCTAAGTTAGCTTAGTTGGCATCGTTGATTACATGCAACTACCTGAGCTAAGGCGCTGCGCAGATGAAGCAACTTTGATCATCGACGTTTTTCATATAATTTCAAGAAACCGCGCAGACGTAGCAACTTCAGTTGAGTGTTGGCAATTGACTAGTTTTCGATTGCCGAAATTCGTGATTAAATAAATTCTTAATTGCCGCTACAAGAAACTTGCAAATTTGTACCATTGTCTCCAGTTGCCAGTTTCCGCAACCGGCAACAACAACTCGTGAAGCAAGTTTAATCCCTCCCCGTCCCCCAAAGCGCCAGTCTTGACCGTGGATTACTAAAGTTTATTTAAAATTGCGGCAACCGGCAACTAGGCCTTTTAGTTGCTACAACCGGCAACCGTTAATGGAAACTTGTAAATAGTTGCAAGTTGTGTCAACTAAAGTTGGTCCATCTGCGGAGCGTCTAAGCTAAGTTAGCGTAGCATCGTTCTGCCGTCCACTAACTAAAACGCGGCTACGACAAATACGCGGCTTTGACAAATGGTCAAATAACCATTTTAAATAGCAAAGAATAGAGCACAAAATTGTCTTTTGAAAACAATTAAAATTAGTTAACGTGTTTGACTTATCGAAACTTACCCTTGCGATGCATAGAAATATCATCAAACAATTTGAATATACTATAGCTGGTTTATGGTTTTCTATGATATCTCAAAAAAATATTTTGTCAGTTAGCGGACGGCAGCGTTCGCGGTGGCCTGCGCTTTATCAACATTGGTCACATTGGCTCACAGAAATATCTACACAATAAAACTTAAATGTTATCGAGTTCTTAGGTTTTCACGATTGTTACACATGGGAAATGAAACTATTTTTCCTACTTAAATCGCGTATACTTGTTTTTTTCAAACAAACCAACGTTTTGGGCCCTTTACAGCAGCTTGATTTTGATATTGGGTAGTCTCGAAATCAGATGGGTTTCTGAGCGAGAAGATGAACTCGATTCCTACTATATCTTTCTAATTTGTGAGTTAAATCAACTATTGTTTTGATTAGAAATGTCAAAAGTTTCCGATCGGCCAGTTGTGAATCGCAATCATGCGCCTCGACTCGGAAAAGACGCTGTTACCGATCAGGAGAGGCAATCAAAATCAAGCTGCAGGTGCCATGGTCACAGTTAACAGTGACCATGGGACCTGTAAAGGGTCCGAAACGTTGGTTTGTTTGAAAAAGAAGTTTCATTTCCTATACTTAAATCTTAATTAAAATCCTCTCCTATACAAAACAGTGTACTCCGAAAAGTAAAAAGTCACCATCCGTAAGCTAACTACTCGTCGAGAGTTCTGCAGTAAGTAGCTGAGGAGTACTGAGGACTTGGGTAGTCTACAGACTGTCCTGATTGCAGCAATAAGTCAAAATTTCCACATTAATGTTATATCGTAGAATATCCATAGTATACCAAATTTCAAGTCGATCGGACAAGCGGAAGTCCAATAAATATTATTTTTTTGACTCAGGGAGTCTTTTCTCCTTCTTCGTCCGATATCCGTCCGAAACAGTTACTGTCAAATAAGCAATACTCGACCTAATTAAAAAACGATGTCAAGTATGATTCTTCATCCCCACATGTGATACGCGCACGTATGAGTTCTCTGATTGGTGCCACATAAATAATTATTTTAGTTCTGCTTACCCAGCTTTTTAATTTTTGATTCTTGGGTTTTTTGACATTGTTTATTTGAATGCCCCTTTTCTCTTTATTATCATGTGCGCTATATGCAAGTCAGTAATAGACGTTTCTAACTTGTAGTGAAAAAATTATAATAATTTTTTATGTTTTACTTTGACAGTGATAATCTGGCAACATTGGTTAAAAAGTCATTCGGTACCACATGCTAATTGTAACAATTTTCGTGGCCCATACGTGCCAGTAAAAAAAAAGATCTAACTTACCTATACGTGCATATTTTGTTATAAAGGTTATAAATGGTCATGCTTCATAATATGTGATGCTTTCACATATCGTTTGGAGCTCGAAATGCACCACATATGATGCATACACAGGGAACTTGTTAAATGTTCTCATAACAATTTCGTTTTGTTGAATTTTTTCATTGCAAATGCGACGTATCGTACAATTACGCATAACAATCAAGTAAATGTTGTTCATGACAAATTAAATTTACGTACAAATACAAATATACAATACAATACAATAGAATAAGGACAATGTAGATTAGTGACATTTTTGATGGCAAAGCTTTTCACTTCCAAACTTTTGTCAAACATTTTCTATCTCAATTGCAGTTTCAGATCAAAGTTACCATATTATTGTAACATAGGATATACCAAATTTCAAGTCAATCGGACAAGCGGAAATAATATAAATATTCATTTTCTGACTCATATCCCTACAACAACTGGGAAGAGGTGACAGTTTTCAAACTGCTCAACATCTGTTGTCAAGTCTCATAAAAAAACTTGAGGACAGGTTAAATTAAATAAATAATCCTTCAAATCAATATAGCTCTTTGAGATCAATTCATCCGTTGGAGAGTTCCAGATGCCCCAGACAGCATATACATCAATATACAGACAAAAGCATAAAACTCCCTTCTAAAACTTTTGCACCCTTCGGCAATTAAAAGCGATTCTTCCCCCGAAATCGCAGATAGCATAGTTTCTTAAAAATGCAAACTTTATGCTTGTACACGTGAATTCTATGAGTAGAATTTAAAAATCAAGACCCTCATCATCTAGATGAGATCACAACGCTGTTTCGGAATTGCATGACCTATAGTTTTGTGTCTTTTGCGATTGCAACCCTGGGTCTCTGGGGGCCACAAGCGAGACTTCTAGCGAACGAGAATCCTCGCCTCGCAGAAGCCTCCGGTGACCACAAGGCTGACAGTTATTGCCGTCAAAGAATAAGTTTAGCTATTCAAAGGGAAATGTTGCCACCTTCTGGTGTATGATGTCCAACGGTACGGCCCGCAAGGAAATTTTCTACTTATAAACATTCTAGTATTAAAATTTATATAATAAGTTTGTTTAGTATTATATTTTTCTTTAAGTGCCTTGTCTACTACGAAATAAACAGTTGTATTTATGTATTGTTAAATTTTCTCTATACACTGGCTCAATATACGTTAGGCGTTGCACAAGTTACTTCGCATTTGTGAACCCATGATGCTTTTTTGTTGGAAAATAGGAACCTCAGTATTGGTTCCATTTAAATTTAAAGAAAATACTCCACCTCTAAGGATGGCAAACAAGGGGATGACTTCGGTTTCGCGCACTTTTCGGTAATCGATTGTAAAGTTTGAAGTCGGTTTCTTTTTTTTATAAAAATTATAGTTACAATCTACTCAAGTCATTTATAGATAGGTCTCAGGCGGATTTCAATTACATTACATATGTATGTTCAAGTTGCGTATGTGTGACACCATCTTAATAATATTATAATTTATAATAGGGTAGGTAATTATACTGACACAACGATACGTCATATCTTGAGGTCAATTCACCGTTTTCTGTGCTGATGGAAGGACAAATGCGGACGTAAGTTGAAAATGCTATTATTTCTGTATTTTTTAATTGAAATATTGCTTAATTTACACTTTATAGTCATTTCTGTGGATTATACAATTATTTTTAAAATTTTTGTAACTAAAATTTGTTATATTACGAACTACAACAACAGTCTTTTGTTCGCGACTGTACTTTAGGAATTATTAAACAAATAAAATTGCATCGTTCTAAAACTATTGTACATGTTTTTGTAGTTTCTTTACAAATACAATAATTCAAGAAATTACATTGATAAAATACCGAAACCAATAAAATTAGCTACAGAAACATTTTGTAAAGAAAGAAAAGTTAAAAGTGAAAAATAAATACTTACATTGTGTGGCAAATGCTTGTGAGCACACAGCCAAAAGAGCGGCGGCCGCAAATATGATCTTCATGGTTATTTAATTATATTTTGAAAATCACAGGTAACTTCGAAAAAAGGTATTACGATAGACGAGCTTCAAATGTCGAACCTTTACACACACTGGCGTAGAAGGCGTATTTATCATTCGCAAAACTAAACGAATACAGAGAACTCGGCTTGTACGGTCAAATTATACAAAAATAATGAACTACGCAGCGATAAAACGTTCATGTCTTGTTGACAAGTGATTCAGAATGAACCCGCAAGAGTAGGACGGAAGATTTATCGAACGTCGAGGTTTCGTGTTTCGAGCTTGTGGAATTTTACCTCATCCTAAACCTTACTTCGACCCTTTTAAATAACAATATTTAACCGTAATTACCTAGTTTCTCTAATTAAAAACATATTTCATAAGCTAAAATTTAAAATAAAAGCTGAAACGGCACGAAAATTTATGTTATAAGTGCGAAAGTTCTCGAAACACAAAACCTAAACGTTCATTGTATTGTCGTATTGAGGGTCGCCAAGTGGGTTGAGGGGTTACTTTGTCAGCGGGGGGCGAGGTAGCTGTAATACCAGCGCTGTTTAATGTCCCTGATTTTGGTTATAAATTATGTTGTTACAAAATTTACTATTTGTGATTAGTTTGCCATTATTTATTTCTTGAATAGACATAATGTTACATTAATAAGGTTCAACTTATATTCTGGCTGGAAAATCGATTTTTACATACGCAAAAATTAATTTTAAGTAAAATATATCATTGACTCTGGTAACACTCGTGGATAAAATGTTGCTAACTTCACATGATGATTAATTCTATTTATCACAGTGTCGAGTAAACGAGTCAGTGAATTGTCGTTCGGTTTATTTTCTACGTATTTTTGAGCTTTATCGAAATTTCTTTATTGGAAGCCAGCCTTGTGCGCCAGTGTGTGTAAAGGCCTTGCCAGTTGAACAACGCGTACATTTACAGTATCGATTCTTTGCAAATAGGTGAGAAGATATTTTTGTTATTATTTATTTTATCTAATACTTCGTCATATGCTTTGTGTTTATAACAATTTGGATATTTTTCCTGCATATGTTTTGATGGCTGATTTTGAACGCTATTGTTTAGTAATTATCAATTTATATTTACAGTTCGTAGTTATTAAATTGATACAGTTTTGCATATGCAAATAACCTATCTTGTTCAAAGTAATTAGATCATTGGTAAAAAGGAGGTAATTTCTATTTTCAAGTTTGGTTGGAAAGCTGTTGTTTAATGCAATTGAAGGAGGTTTATTTTATGTTAAGCAATTAATTAAATACAGCCTTTAAATTTGAATTTTGTTTTTTATTGTTATTTGTTACTATTTAAAGGTTTAATAGATTGCAAAATGTATAAATTGCACATTTTTAAGATGATGTGTCAACAGCAATGATTGGCGATTATTTCTGTGTTATTATATTTTCTCTATCAAAACAAAAAGTAGACAATAATAATCAATTGCTCTAATTCATTTCATAACTATCAAAATATATTAAGAACTTTTTAACAACAAAAGAGAACAAAATATGTAATATTGACATAAAAACATAGGAACTTTTCTATGAGACTGCATGAGAAATAAATTTAAAAAAATACATAATAATTGCTTTTGTAAACGCTATTCGCGAAGAGCTATTAGTTGAAAGGGACATTTTTTTCAGTTTTTTTTTTTACTTATAATATGGTAGGAATTATTTTACACGATTTAGTTTAGGCATAATACTTTTTTTTTAATCATTTGATAACTTTTTGAGCTGATAGCTTTTATAGCAAATACTCGATAAATAAAAAAGAAACATGTAATTGTAAAAATAATAATGCTAAATAATTGTTTGTTACCAACTAGGTAAAATCCAAGCTACGGAGCTATTCGGGTGTTACGGAAATTGACGATTGCGTCTATTTCATTCTAATGTAATTAAAATTAAATTCACAAGGTTCAAAAGGGATTAAAATAAAACATTTTTGTTTGATTTGATCAGTCTAGATCTTGATAATGTAACGTTGTCTGTATGTTGAGTGTGTGCGTTATAAACGCAATTGGGCCACCGCGAGTTTGCGCCCGTCACGTGACGTCAAACAACCCTAGTACACTTTGTATTCACATTTTAGTAGCAGTAGAGCTGCATGTGGAACTTCTGCCGCCAAACAGTAATGTAAGTTTATACTATACATTACTGCGTTCCGGTTTTGAAGGACAACTTTGTGTCTAACAGTGCTGGGTGCAGTGGCGGTGCTTTGCGATCTTGTTGCGATTTAAAGCTCTGAGTGGCACTGTTACGGCTTTTAGTTACGGGTGTTTAGTGTCGCTTACCACTATTAACAGAGAAAATAAAAAAGTTTGTCTTATTTTCGATTTTAACTTAAGAACATTCTAGATTACAATTTAAAAAGGTCTAGTAATTAACCGTAAATATTAAGGATATTTTTTTTATATTGCGTACTCCATAGATTTAGTTATATACTAAATCTATGGCGTACTCTGATTACCTATCTTTTGCTCATTAAATTTATTTATTACAAAGAGTGAGTCATTTCTAACAGCTTCTAACAATCTGGCGGTTACGTGCATAATAATGCCAGTTAATCCGTTATGATAGGAATTGATTTTTATTGTTGTACATACAACCACAACATGTCAAATTTGACATTTTCGACTGTTGATAACGCAAACGCCATAGATTTGAATTTACGTCTTAAATGTTAAGACACGTCGTCTTTGATTCTGTATATCGATATTTACTTCATCTTAATTTAATGTGAACCAGGAGTTCCTACCAAAAGTTTAAAGTGACGCCGACTGTCTCTGGTAATCTCCGCTGATTGCCTCACCCGATCGGAAACTGCGTCTCTTCCGAGTCGGGGCGCATAATTGCGATACACAACTGGCTGACCGGAAACTTTGACATTTCAAATCGGAACTATAGTTGATTTAACTCACAAATTAGAAAGATATAGTAGGGCTCCTTCTCGCTCTGAAACCCATCTGATTTCGAGACTCGGATGGGCTACCTAATCGGATCGATTCCCATTTGAATTAAAATCAGCCTGCTGGTTGGTTCACCTGGATGGACCATGGGCAATTATTATATTATACACGGTAAAACTCAACGTCAAGCGGTCACTGGGCGAGAGGCCAGGTTATATCAGTTCTGGTAAAAATTAAAAATAAAATCCATGTCACTTAGTTAAGTGATAATAGGCATTTTTTTTTAAATGTTGAACATCGATACCCTAGACCACATGTTCAGGTACTGTCATCACAAATTTTCAAATTTTGGAGTGATTTTTTTTTAACGTCATCATAAATAACCATGCTATTTATTGCAGTCACAAATCACACAATAAACGTTATGAGTTTAGTAAAAAAAATAAGTTTCATTGAGTCGTAGCTTAAAAAAAATATGTCAGCTAGCTTTGACACTTCATTTTTTTTTTAAATGTACTACACTACCCTGGGCAAGTTATTTTAAAAGATGGCCCATATAATCAAGATTTCAAAATGGTACAATACTTGCCACTCTTCATTCCATAAAAAATATTATAACTTATTTTTTGCAAAAGGAGCTCGTTTCAAAAAAACTCATGCCATGATAAATAATACTTTTGTGTGCTCAAAGATTGGCTTTAACATCGTGGAAGTGAGATGGTCATATGTGATAGAGTGACTTTGTAAAGGACGCCATTGTGTTGGCTGTGTGTTAATCAATACGTTTTCATTGCGTTGTTAAGATTGGCAGATCTGGTTTATTTTATATAATATCAAGTGACAGGACGGACAAATCGTGCGCCTTATGGTAAGCTACACGCCTGTCCATAACAGTTGCAGTGCCACTCAGAGCTTTAAATCGCAAAAATTTGAGGGGCACTGCCACTGCGCCCGTCACTCTGAGACATAACTTAGTCTCATATGCCTGTAATTTCACCACCACTTTAACCTTCAAAACCGGAACACAGTATTGGTGACATTACTGCTTGGCGGCAGGAATAGGTAAGGTGGCAGTACTTCCCTGGACGAACTCTTTCACAAGGAGTTTCTGTTTCCTTTATTTTATGACTTAAAACGTCGCTTCGTTTTGCATAATTTTGACCGTACTTATTAATGATTGTCCACAGAATAATGAAGCTGTTAATAGCTCTATCATCCCTCTTGGCTGTTTCCTTTGCAGCAGAAAGTTGCTACAAAGATGTCTCGTCGGACTGTTCGCAAACATCTAGCAGTTTGAGTAAGTTTATACAACATAATGCGAGCTTGTAGTTTTAACGCAATTTCTATTATTTCGTATTTAAAATCGCGTATATTGTTTTAAATTATAACTTTCAAAAAAACGACCTCAACACCTCAGACATTGTAGAGTTTTTGATATACAGTTTTCTTATTAAATTATTTCTAATTATATAGTAAAGTAAGGAGGTAGTGCCCTCAGAATATTGCTGTGCCCCCACGGGGTGTTAAACGTTTAGTACCATTAGCATAAGAACACCTGTTATATAACCATGTGACTTGCAAATAAAGAATATGAATATGACCTCAAATTGCATTGAAATCGATTAACGTAAAGTGGGTGGAATATTACTTCAAATTTGACTGGAACCACTGTCGGGGTACCCGTTTCCGACAACAAAGGAATCATCAAAATCGGTTCACAAATAAATGTCGGAGTATATCGAGTAAAGTAGAAAAAAATTCATTCCAATTGTGAACTTTCTCTTTACTTAAAGTCGGTCAAAAACCGAGTGAACCAGAGGGGGTAAAGAACCCAAAACGTTTGTTTAGTTACATTTCCAATAAGTATTCAGTATATTACGTTTAAGTTTAGTTGACAGTTACAAGAATTGGAAAGGATGTGGGTTATATTTTTGTATCAAATGCAGCAACAAAAATTTCTGACGTAACTCCACTTATGCTATTGTTCCATGAGGGGTGCGAGATGTTCTTTTTATCTGATTCAATTGTAATTCTTTTTTTTCTAGCTCTTCCAAGCTGTAACGCGATTTATGGACAATATGGGCGCTACGGCAACGTAGCATCAGAAATGCAAGCCTACGCCAACCTTCACCTAGAAAGATCCTATCAGTATCTTCTTTCCGCCGCCTATTTCAACAATTATCAGACCCACAGAACTGGCTTTGCGAAAATTTTCAAGAAACTATCTGACGAAGCATGGGAGAAGAGCATCAACCTGATTAAGCATATTACAACTAGAGGTAAACAATAATTTATTTTTACGGGGTTACTGGTTGAACGAGATAAATATTTGAAAAAGGCGATTGTGTAGCTGATACCCATACCGAATATGTAAAAAATTTATTATTACCTTATTTTTAAATATTTTTCTCTAAGGAAAATACTGCCTCTAACATTTTGTACTCCATGCAGATAGTGCTCGCTACCGTTACTGACCTCTGCGTACGCTTTTAATGAAGGGAAAATTGAATTATTTTTAATATACTCCCGGACACATCATTCGTCGGAGTGTAGTCTTTAAGTAGGAAGACTTGACACAGGATTCAATTTCCTACCGCTCAGCTGTTCTGTTTCAGAGAGTAGCCCAAATAAAGAGTGTTAGTACTTGTAAAGTGGCACGAATTTTTTTAGGAGCGATTCTTTTCACATCTTCGGAATAGACATCAGCTACTCGTTTGCCTCTTTAAATATTTATCTCGTTCAACCTGTCACCCTATATAGAGAGAAATAATTATAACTGTTTTATAAAATGCAAACCGACATCAAAAAAGTTTGCTTACTCGCTTTCAGTGTATTCGTTACCGCGGTATTTCCAAGAAAAACGACGTCAACTTTATTTTTACGTCATTTTCTGTTATTTTTGTAAACAGCCATATTTATTTACTAATATTATGCCCTCTGAATTTAGTGAAAAAAAAAATAAAAAAGCTGAATAAAAAAGCGACATAAAAACAGAACAGTTCCGATAATGAAGTTGGCATAGTGTTTATTGGAAGTACCGACCACAGTCTGCTCAACGATAACAGAAACGCATATGGACCTAAATTACCGGCGCGCTATGATGGCCCTTTTGACGTTTGTCCGCTCATCAATTTCGTATTAATTCACAACTACGTTGAAACCAAATTCATCCCCTAATTTGCTACCCTTAGAGGTGGAATATTTTCTTCAAATTTGAATGGGACCACTACTGGGGTACCCTTCTTTCTAACAAAAATCATGGTAACCTATCATAGAGTCGAAAATGTTTTGTCCGAAATAAGTTTGTTCGAAATTTTATTACACCGAAAACCGAATTATAACGAAACAGTTGTTCTTTCAGGACATGTTGAATGTTTATCGCAAATGTTTTTTCTGGAAAATGTAATTTTGGACTACT
>NW_020653622.1:230477-244833 GCF_003589595.1 Hyposmocoma kahamanoa | reverse complement strand
ACTCTTTTATGGGGAACTGTATACGTTTTTACAATAAGATTCCGGAGGATATATTAAGTTTATCATTTTCTAAGTTTAAAAACTACATTAAAAAATATTTTGATCGAAAAATCATATTACAAAATTGAAGACTACGTGTTAGATAAAGATGTATGGAAAGACGACATGGCTCCAGAATCCACACAAATTTGATTCAAAGTGTATTCCATAGCATTTAAGTTTATTTGAAAAGAGCAATCCCTAGAGTTTCTTGCTCGTTCTTCTGCTCAAGTGTAAATTTATTTTACCTATGTAATAAATAATCTTTGTGACTTAAAGCCATTTTAAGATAATACTATGTTAGTTGTCATGTGCGATATAGTAGAATTTGAGGATATGCGGTGCAAAAACGCGATTCCCAAAAAAATTTACGATAGAAAAAAACACAAACTTACCTCGAAATTTTACAAGGAAACCGCTATATTCAATAGTTACTATATACCAATGATTTTTTTTTATATCAACTGAACTAAATAGAAAACGTATAGTATACGATATACATTTATCGAATGGTTTTAATTTCGTTTGTAAAAAAATACATTTTGAAATAAAGCCAGTGTCTCTGCTACTCGACACAAGCAAAAGCATAAAATATGCACTGGTAAATTTAATGCCCTCTACCTTGTCGTTCGTCGGTTTGCACTGGCCCTAACTTGACCCAAATGCTACTACACAATGTGCTACCGTCGGGCTACTGCGGGGTAGGCGGGTGGAAGCGGAGGACGCGGTACCTGTTGTTGTTGCAATGCTTGTTGTTGCAACGCAGCTTGTTGCGCTGCAGCTGCTGCTGCCATTTGTTGCACCTGAAAAATACCGTAAAGAAGTCACCACACTTATCAACACGGAACTGGCGTATCACATGATCCAGCTGGCCACTTAACGGCTGAATTTCGTTATATTAACAAAAAAACAACAAAAAAAAAACGGCCCGATGCCAACGGAACAAGTCACACAGCCACCGAAACAATGAATATATTGCAAACCAAATTTCCCAATCGCATAATTTCACGAAATTCAGTCGTTAAGTGGCCAGCTCCATCATGTGATTTAACACCGCTGGATTATTTTTTATGGGGTCATGTTATAAACAGCGTCTATACGGAGCCAATCGAATCGATTGCAGCCTTATAACTCAAAATTCATGAAGTGATTAACGAAATAGACCCACCATTTTGTCAAAACGTGATTAAAAACTTTGATGAAAGAATCGACATCTGTAACTGTGGTCGTGGTGGACATTTATCAGATATCATTTTTCATTCATAATTGCCAAACCATACTTCTTTTAATACAACAAAAATTTGAATTATTGTCATCTAAATTTATTGATTTATTTTGTTTTACAAAACAATGTTCTTGTTGAAAACCCTTTATTTTATTAATTGTATGTGCAGGGAGGGTGGGAAAATTAACAAACGCAGTTATTTTGCACTATTTAACCAGCAATCGCGGAGTAGAAAATATTTTACTTCGATTTTTATTTTGTCATATTCACAATTACCTGTACATTCTGCTGCATGCTGCATTGCGGCTGCATCGGCGACGCCGCTTGCTGCAATTGCGGTTGCTGCTGTTGCTGTTGCTGACATTTGTTGTACACTGTATGGCCCTGCAAGACAATATTATAGTGAAATTATTTACGTATTAAACCTACGTCGTTACTTAAAAGGTTTAAAGTATAATTTTAATGTTTCTCGGCCTAATTACAGTGGTAACTTTTATTATTTAGGTATCTTTTTGTTTTTTTTTTTTTTTTATAATATCAAGTGACGGGACGAACAAGTCGTGCGCCTGACGGTAAGCTACACGCCTGTCCATAACAGTTGCAGTGACACTCAGAGCTTTAAATTGCAAAGATGTGAGGGGAAAAAGTTAGTCCAGGGAAGTACTGCCACCTTAACTATTTCTGCTTCCAAGCAGTAATGGCAGCATTACCGTGTTACGGTTTTGAAGGGTAAGGGCGCTGGTGAAAATACAGGCACTTGAGACTTGTCAACTTACGGCTTAGGGTGACAGTGCCCTCAGATCTCTGTCATTTAAAGCTCTGAGTGGCACTGCAACTGTTATGAATAGGCGTGTAGCTTACCATCAGGCTCACGACTTGCTCGTCCCGTCACTTGATATTATAAAAAATATATATAGCCAATATACAAACGCGGTGTATTATAATCATTGACTTACAAATATGACGACGGGTCTAATACAAAAACCACGAAAAAAATGTCCCAAGTCAACCTATTTACCTAAACGTAGTGACATGTAAAGGAATATGAAAAAGCTAAAACGTTGAATTTAAATTGTAATATCATCGTAGTGCTATCTAATTTTGCTTGCTTCGCTGTCAGAAGAAACAAACGAAGACTAAAGCGTGAATGACGCTCTGTATACGATTTTAACGCCCTATAAGTTCGGACACTTTTTAGCGCGGACCCGACGTCCATATAATTGTAAGTCAATGATCATAATATCAAAAAACGGGCGAGAACATTTCAATTGTCAAATTTTATAATAACAAAACGCCTTCATATTCACTCTTACAAAATATTAGATAACAATTTTGCTTTTACATTAGAAAGTTTTTTTAATCACCTGTAGATCTGCAAGGAGGTTCTGCCATTGGCTAATCTTGTCGTAGTGCCGTCGAAGCAGCTCTTCCTTGCGCTGCAATTCGCATTTCAACTCATTGTTGTCTTCTTTCACCAGAAGTTCAGGCTTCATAGCTGACAAGAGGAACCTGAAAAACGAGATCTGTCGTCGTTACGCTATACAGTGTGATTTTAACTAGGACAGCATGGGGAAATCCGAAACCAAAAGGAAACTGTCTAAGGGCGCCTTTAAACTAGATACTTATAGAAGCGCCGCAGTATTACCACTACTAACTTTCATGCCGTCGTGTGTATCTGGAAAAGCAACTGAGCCATGCCACCTTACCTATTTCTACCGCTAAGCAGTAATGTAAGCATTACTGTGTTCCGGTTTGGAAGGGTAAGGGTGTTAGTGATATTACAAGGACATGGGACTTATCAACAACTCAGAGAGACGGGCGCAGTGGCAGTACCCCTAAGATCTTTGCGATTTAAAGCTTTGAGTGGCACTGCAAGTATTAAGGATAGGCGTTTCTCGTATCAAGAGGCGCACGACCTGTTTCTCCCAGCAACTCCCGTCACGTCAGTGCGCCTCATATATTTGTGATTTAAAGCTTTTCATCAGGCGCACGACTTGTTCGTCCCGTCACTTGATATTATAAAAAAAAGAAAACCTTTGCTGTAAGAAGAAAGCTTCCATCTGCCTTGCAAGGTCGATGAATCTTTCCACCTCCACTTTAACTTCTTCCTTCTCCACGCTTGGGGAAGCATCTTGCTTCGTCAGTACGTTTAGGCATGCCTGAAATTTGGAATAAAGTTTAGAAAAACGCGCTGAGGGAGAGGCGACAATTGTGAATTTATGTAGTGGAACCTAGAGTGGTTCGTCACTGCTTCCACCTCTGTGAGATAGGTGGCTAGCGTAGTGACCACGGCGCACACGGCTGTAGGATATTAGAGGGCGCCGGGCGCTATACGTGACGCCCCCAAAGACGTCCCCTGCGTCATTCGCTGCCAGTCGCGGCGCAAGTAAAACAAACGGGCTATTCCCACACGATTTATAATTGCACCCGGATCACTGGAGAAAATATAACTGTAGGTAAGTATTCCATTTTGATCCTGTGCTCACTAGAGCGTGCAAGAGTATTAATGGCACCCGGTCAGGGCTCCGTCACTGCCTCAATGTTACGCGATAAATGCCTATATCGCTGAATGTATCGCCGGCAGTCCAAGCGCTCAGAGGGTGTTGCACGCACTTGTCGTTGTCGTACAGCATGTTTCGTAAGAAAAATCGTCGAAATCGCGTAATTATTGTTATATTGGATGTCCCAAAATTCACGAAAGAAGTAATTTTGATAGAAAACACAGGTTTATAATTAAAAATTTTAATTTTTTTATTGGTCCATGAAGCCGAGGAGTCGCCGACGGTAGTTGCGGAATGCTCGAGCATTCTTGAGCATGCGCGAGAGCTCCGCGGAAAACACGCCACGTGATTTTTGGCGCTAAATTCGCTTCACTTTCGTTCCGCGGCAATATAAATTGAGCCTCAACCAACAATATGTTTTTATTCTGGGTACATGGACATGACCACACTGTACAGTCGAGTGTAGTACAATCTGTGGATAGTGAAGAGCGGTAGTAACAAAATTAAGTCCTCTCTATCTGAAACTGTATTAAACGGCTTTTTTTTCTTACGTACCCACTATAAAAACGAAAGAATACTTTTAGGCTAGTTTTTTTATGTAATAGCCGTTAAGCACCGGAGTGGAGTAACACGTCTGGTGTTAGAACATCGATTTACAGTGACGCGGATTGCTCCGTACAGAATACGCTCCGCGTGAACTCCGCACGAGCCATCCGTGCGTTCATTATAGGCGACTGTCATCCGTGAATATCCGCACTACATTAAATACTCGATTCAGAGCACTGCATAGCTGTGAAACCAGCCTAATAAATAATTTTTCATATGGAGTAAAAAAAGATCTTAATTAAAATATTATCATGTTTTGTCAGTATTTTGGTCCTGTATGCGATTATGCTGTTCTGATATCTAAGCTTACTGGAATAAAGCTTACTTTTATAAAAAAATTAGCTTCCATTCCGTTCAGAACAAAGGGATGTAAGGCGCTTTCCCACTGATGAGAAGAGACGAGGATTGAATTATGTATGGAAAAATTTCAATTCTTTCCTGGTGCATCTTCAGAAATGATTTGGACGGTAAAACCACATTTATAGTAATAGCTTCAAAAGGTGATAATTGGCGCTTGTAATCTTGTATTTGTCAAGAAAGGTTACAAAGAAAGAACAACGCTGTGCATATTTTCATTAATTCTTTTTATTTGAAGAATTCCATTCAAAAAACAGATTTTTATAACGCTATAGTAATTATTACTACATAGAACTGTTTTAAAGATAACTACAATACATTCTTCTAACCATTTGATTATTATAGATTTTAACCTGTAATAAGACAGCTGCAACTGAAATGACCATATCAACTGAGCTTTCAAGTTGCATAATATTCAATACGCAAAAAGGCCACTATTGTTTTGGACCTTGGTAGAATTGTCGTAAATTAACTGGCAATTTAATAATATACTTTATACGAATAAGAATAAGAGCACCTTCAAAATAAACGCTTATAGAAGCGGTGCAGTCGCGCTACTACTAATTTTCATACAATATCTAGTCTGCAAAAGAGGCGCGCATCTGCGCTTCGAAATATTGTAAGGAAATTTATAGTGGCGCAACTGCAGCGCTTTCATAAGCGTCCAATTTGAAGCCGCCCTAAAAATCCATTTCGTAATCAAACGGTTACAAGTATTTATACAATAATGACTAAGTTGTTTTTTACACATAAGCGAAATTTTAATGTCTACAAGACCACCACACACTCTTGCATTTAAAAAAAAACCAGTTGCAATATTCGCAATTTTGTAAACACTTTAAGTCAACATTATGACTCAAGCAGTTAAAAACTAAATGATTTAATAATCTCCGAACCTTTCATTATTATTTATTGGATAAAGTTTAAAATATTGCATCACGAATTCTCACGACGTAACCAGTTACCTAATATATAATTTTCAGTGTCCTTAATGCACTTTTACAAGAAGCATTTTATCTATCCGAGGGTCAAACGTTATTAAACAGCACGCTTCAACAATATTTTCAATAACCAATGCACAGCGAGTGTTGTCTCTAAAATGACAAATTTCACATGTGCCAAACTTGAGCATCAGAAAAATGGAAATCATTCACACAAACACACTACTTATAACACCCAGGCCAGAACCAAAATTAGAAAAATTAATTTCCCAATTTGGTCCTACCGGGATTCGTACTTTACGGACTTTCTCAACAAGAGCAGTTGGACCATCGAAGTCGTCAATAAATGTCATTCCATACAACACTCATTGTTATGATGAAACCTGTATTAAAGCGCACTGTCTAGTGTGGCACAACCCTTAATAGGTGTAATCATAAAGACTTAAGACTACCCTTAAGGCTTAAAAATAAATAATTTCTTATTATAAGAACTCTAACAATCAATTCACTTACACATAGTTTTGAAAAGGTTTTTGAATTTTGAAAAAAATATAGCTGTCCCATTCTGTTCCAATTTTAAATTCAAATTTTCAAATAAACATTCTATCGCAGACATTTTTTTCTATATGTTTATTTATAAAATCAGTTATAAATTGTTTTGTATAGTTGTTAATTATTAAAAATATTTAGCAAAAACCTGTTAAAATACAGACAGAGGAATTTAAACTTTTTTCAAAGATCAAGTAACCTTTTCTTCTTTAATTTTAACTAATTAGGTACCTTACCATGTTAATACTATGAATAACCGTGACAAAACGAAAACACACAAAATTTTATTTAAATCAGTCTACAATTAAAAGAATAAAGATTCTTAAAAACCAAATTACACCATTCATCACGCAATCATAAAGTATCTACAATGTATTTAAAATTATTGGTAAAGCTTTTTCTGTTTGTGTGATTTATATGAAAAGGATCCATATATTAAAAATAAATATCATTTGAATTCAAACTATTTTTTCATATCATTACACAGAATAAAACCCACCACATTCACATAGTGACATGACAGGACGGACGTCGCGCTTACATTGTATAACTATAGTATAATAATGCTGGGGCCACTTTCGTCAGCTTTTGGGGCCAACCAGCAAATATTGCGATGCAAACGCATAAAGACTAAGGTCTTCAACCAGTGTGTCCTGCCAGTATACACCTATGGCATGGAAACAACGACTCTGACGAAGAAGTCCGCAGAGAACTTACGAATCGCAAAGAGGGCAATGGAAAGAGCGTATTCAACGGATAACTAAAGTCGGGGACGTTGTACACAAAATTGAGACGATGACAGGGAAATGGGCAGGACACATAGCTAGGATGGATCCAGATCGGTGAATGAGGATCATAGAGTGGCGACCATGGGTCAACACGCGCGGCAGAGGTCGTCCGCCACTTCGTTAGGTGGATGACATTAAAATGTTCGCGGGCCAAACTGGATGCATGTGGCACGGAAGCGATGTAAATGGAGAGATATGGAGGAGGCCTATATCCGAAGACGGATGGAGTAGAGGCTGCTTGATGATGATTGATCGTGTAATAATCCAAGGTGGCCACAAGTGCGGCCCCAGCATGGAACAAATAGTGTAACTCGCTTGTTCAGCGCGTCAATGCCTACAAGTCGTTCGGACTGTGGAGTATGTTACATATTATTTTAATGCACCTTGAGAATGAAAAAATTAATGATATTCATCGCTGTATTCTCTAAATAACCTTCGTCAAACGCAGTACTTACACATTGATATTTTTACACCAGAATCGCGGAATGTTATCTCGATTCTCTATTAAACACGTTTGCTATTTTATGCAATTTTTATTAAACACCGAGCGAACGACTTCAATGTGTTAACATACATTCTCGCCATATTTACAAAGGTCATTATTATCCGAAAATGAATCCAAATCACTAATAAAATAAATCGAAGAAAAATTTTGTAAATTCTTATTTTTTTATTTAATTGCGGTAAACATCGATTCACAATCACCTGATCCTGCTTGATCCAAAGGTCATTGACTTGCACGGCACGTGTTAAAGTTATAGCGCAGTCGGAGGAACCGAGAAAGTATTACTAGCTCTTTCTTTCTCAAACGCAGCGCACGCGTCTGGCCTAGTGCACTCGCTTACGCACAAGGACGAGGTGGGAGGCCGATCTCGCCGCAATTTTAGTGATCTATTAGCTAAGTCTCTCACGAATTGCCACGTGGTTTGGTATGTAAACAAGAATTGAGCGAGCGTCCGTACAAGGCGCGCTGCGAGCGTGAACATATACAAGCCGCGGTGCTGCATTTGTATGGAGTTACACTACTTGCCTTATTATATTATGGTTTAAGTAAGATTGCGCTCAAAATCATTGATTGACTCTGTTGCTGTCATAAATAAATACCAGTGGCGAATGGTCTCTGGTTGACTGGACTATCTGCTTAAATAAGAATTTTACTCTTCAACTTACAAGCAGGAATTAAAGGGAACCCATCTGCGGTTAAGGTAATAAGGCTCTATTTACGCGCGACCTGTTTTTTGGCTCGTATCTTAAAAAAATACCTTCGATTCCGTTCCGCGGCAATGTAAATTGAACCTGACTGTATGACAATAACACTCTTCCATATTAATGTTAATTTTTGTACGCCTTCCCGTTGGACGAGAATTAGAGGAGTCATCACGCTTAATAACGCGGAACCGACTTGAGTCAGCCAGAAAAAGCTTTATGTGTTTGCATAAGAACAAAAGTCCGTTCCGTTGATCGGATAAATGCGCTTCCGCGGCATTTAATATGGTGATCCATTAAGGCTGCGAGAAGCCAAAATCTAAGCAAATTTAAAAAAACAGTACCAAGTCCATAATGACTTATTAAATTTTTATGTTACAACTGAAGACGCTTATTTAATACAAACGTAATTATTGCTTAGCTAAATAATTAATTTAACAAGTAAATTAGTATCCGAAAGGTGGGGTTCCGTATTTAAAATAAATTTGAAAAATAGTTGCACGTACGCGACGTTGAAATAAACAGATTGCACTAAAAAGAATTTCGAAAATACTTCGGAGTTTTTTAAAAATAGTTATGGATACTTTCACAACATTAGCTTTATCGTAAACTTTAATAAAATATTTAAAATACGATAATAATTTTAACAATCAGTCAATAAGATAAAAAAAAATGGCTTAGTGGATGTAGGAGCTATAGAAATGTGCCTATTACCAAGGTGAATTACTGTAATTAATGCCTAAGTTTTAATGTGGTGTAATACAAAGATTTTATACAAAAAAAATTCTAATTCAAAAGCAGAAATACAAAGACATTGCAAAATTAGACATGTTCACTGAAACGGAACCTTGCTGTAGTGAATGTCACATTTTATGTTTCAAAAGAAAGTATTCTTCAAGTGATTTATCAAGAGTATATAAACACGTAAAAAAACGCTTTTGTAGGAACTAAAACTCAAATAGAAATTGTTATATCGTTACGTTTCTAGCACACCACACATTTTCACAGCTACCTCCAAATATCTACTAGAAAGATCCCTGTTTGAAGCAAGTATGTACGGAGTGACAGATAATCGGGCTAATAGTACCTATGCAATAGTATTGCCCTTAGCTTCTCAATGTCCTGTCTTCTTCAGTTGAATCGAATATTAAACATTGAAACAGATAGATGGATTTACCTGGGTTACATATGGATTGGATAATACCTCCTCCAAATCCCTGTTCTATATTTTTGATGTTGTTCATGGAAAAAACTACATTTAATTTTAAATGTTCTACTTGTTAAATAAGCGTGCTTATAAAATAATTTTTCACTTATGCGCTTTTTAGTTCGAAGCTTACAAATGGTTAAGTCCATAGACTTTTTATCATAAAAAAGGTGGCAATATTGTATTGACAGTGAAAAGCGAAAGTAGGTTTCCAGATAAGTAAGTTTATTTGTAAAACACGTGTTTTTATTTATAAAATTATTATTCACTTTGACTAATTAATTTGTTAAGGAAACACAACATAAACAACAAAGCTGAGCAATACTTACAACTTAAACTTATAAGCGTGCTTATATTAAAAAGCACTTTTAAGTGCTGTTCATTTAAACATCCACCTCTGGTTGTTGTATTTAGAAGGAAAATTTTGTAATTTCAAATAAATATATTTTCTTGTCAATTATATTTTTATTGTTTTATGATTTCTGGGAGAGGTATTATCCACACTATATGTATTACTTATCAGTCTGTTTCAATCTCGTATTAATAACTTTGTAATTTTTAAATAGGGCTGTACTGTGTATTATTTAGGGGTACAGGGTACTCAGTACAAGCTTTTCCCCTACCTGTGTACAGGATGAATAGAGGCCTTTTTCGGCTACGTATTAATCACATTCTAACCAAGCATTAAGTAGCAATAACCGGCCATTCATTGGTGGCAAGAAAATTAAGTAGTGAGCAAAAATTGAGAAACGGACCCAATCATATTTACTTCAAACAGTTGTTTGAACAGAATTTCTAATTTACACTTGCTTATTTTTGATAACCGTACCATGGTGATTGGTACGGACTTCGGTAAAACTGATTTGAATCCATCTGTCCGTACATCTGGGTAACATTCTGTAATTGTGTATAATTATTCTGTGAATACTCCGATCTCCATTGACTTCGGTTATCTTGATTCGGATTTTGTAATCGGTCAACAGGTACATTGTATGTTCGGTAATCTATTGGTGCGTCTATGAAAATATTGTCGTTGTATTGACCAACTGGTAATGGAACATCGGATTTAGCAGTCTCTTCGCTTTTAATTGGTGATTTCCTTGGGTAAGAATACTGTTTTAATATAGTCGGTTGTGTCCGATTTGGTAGTGACCTGCTATGTGCTGTAGCCATGAATTTGTTGAATTCCGCTTCAAATGCACTCGGGTTCTTGTTTATAGGTTCAATAACAGGGCTTGATGTTGGTACTCGTAGATTGGAATCTAGAAGTATGCTGGAGTAAGGTTTAGTTGGTGATGGTGAGGATTTCGGTGGGCTGACATTACTCGAGTTCGGAGTGGATGTTGCTGGTCGATTAATCTCCCTATTTTGTGGTATTGAAGTAGATGTGTAATTTTTTAGCTCCGGGTATGGTAAAGAACCATATGCCCGGTCCTGACTTGCCATTATTGGTTGTAATGGCGAATTGTATTCGAAATTTACATTTTTCTTTGGATTGCGAGGTTTTCGTGGCTTTTTTTGTTTAATAACTTCACCTCCTTCTGGTTTAGGTTTAGGCTTGGGACCTGGTTTCTTTCTTTCGCTTGGGTCTTTTGGGGGTTTCTTGACACGCTCCTTCCTAGGCTTCTCTGATTTTTTACGGTCGGTCGTCGGTCGATCGGTTTTAGTTGATGACTTCCGTTTTTTCACTTCCTTCTTTTCAGGAATAATTTCTGTTGGAGGTGTTGGTTCTTCTGTTTTAACATCTATATCAGTCAAGGGATCTTGTAAAACTGCAGTTTGTTTATCCAGAGGGCTATCAGCAACATGAGGTGGAGATTCCCAGTTTGACACAACAGCAGCCATATGTTCAAGTTGCTCATTGGACAGTTTCTTAGTTTTGACTTTCCGTTCTTTCTTCACAGGCATTCTTTTAACTTTTTTAGGCTTCTCTGTTTTTTCGATTATATCTTTCATTTCATCTTCAGTTTTAATAATAACCTCATTAATTTCTTCAACTTTCAACAATGATTTTGATTTAGGTTTTTTCTCTGAACTGTCTTTACGCTTCTTTCTTCCTTTGCCTTTATCTCTCTTTCTTGGCGCCTCATAATCAGAATCATCATCAGAGTCTATATATCCAACATCTGGTAGTTGTGCCTCGGAAGGATCCATCTCGTCACCCTTCAGCCATATATCCTCAAGGACATCAAGCTGTGTTTCATCAGGTAAATTCTGCCGTTTCATGGATGTCATCATATCAAGGTCTCCTTCGGCCATTGTCATTTCATCATCATCCATAACATCATGTCCAAGGATAGATACGGCAATAGCTCCTTCTGATATGCTCTTACTGGCCATCGCTCGTTTCAAGTGCAATGGGTGACGTTTCTTCTTTTTAAGACCTTCCTCTTCTGCTTCTATGAATGACTCTGGAAGTTCTGTGTTGTTTTTGTTGCAGAGTATATCTTGCCCAGATGGATGTGGAGCTGGAACCATCTTTTCTGGTTGTTCCGGATGACAGCCAATATCCTGCCCTTTCAACCAGAGTTCGTAACGATCTGGTTGGAATCGTTTCACAAAAGTATCCATGGAGATTTTCACCATATCGTTGCTGCATGTACATTGCATCGCTCGTTTGCCGTATTCAACCCATCTGGGAGCAGCAAAGTTGGTGGATTCAGCACAGTTAAAACCATGGTTGAATCCAGCATGATATCCATATGGGAATGTGATCATAATTTCTCCCGCTTCTTGCGTAATCTTATTTACCGGAACAGAGTACTGTTTGAGTATCTGTGGTGAAATTAAAGTCATTTTGTGTCGTAGAAAAGCTAAACACGTCTTTGCTGAAGTTGGGAAGAATCCAGATGCAATTCTTTCAAATCTTTTTCCATGTTCTGGAGGTATAGCGTACCAAGTTTTTGGTTCTCCGAAATGGAGATAGTTAATGGAGTATAAATCCATATCTTCAGTGTGCCAAGCAAATGTGGTCTTCCACATGCCGAAATACAGGTACGCAGTGTTAACACCATCAATCTCAATGCCATAGTCAGAGTTAACGAAGTCCAGAATTGTGCCCAAGTGGTTGATATTCCATTCTTTGACGTCAGGGTCTGTGATGCTTCCATTCACATCAGCGCCGTATATGGGCGCTACATATGTGACATTTTTCCAATATTTACGCTCTAAATCATCATAACTTGAGTGCCGAGGGGTACAGTACTTCGCTGAATTAGCCATCACGGCGAACTGCTTGACAGTCATAGCTTTCTTCTGTATGTTTATTTGTTGAAATAAACCTTGCTTCCCTGTCACCACTTGACATATCGGCGCCGGTATTGTGATGTTCAGATCGTCTAAATCGTAACCATTTTTACGAGGAACCCATTCTGGAGGAGGAATCACTTTCGCAAGCCCTGCTTTGTGAGCTCCCTTCGACTCCATATATTGGATGTATTTATTGAAATCCTTGAACTCATCCCATGTGGGGCGGAATACCTGGATCTGCATCCCGTTCCCGGAACAAACAGCGTCCTCTCCAGACATATTTCACAACAAATCAACACACGAATTGTTTCTATAGACCAGATTCAATATCACCACGATACACTGTGTTACACCATTGTCCAAAACGCCATAATTATTTGTCCTTCCATCACTTAATGTCACACAACAAAATCACGTCCTCAATTTTAACATTTAGTTCATTTAACACAAGATAGTATT
Source organism: Hyposmocoma kahamanoa (assembly GCF_003589595.1). NCBI lineage: Eukaryota > Metazoa > Arthropoda > Insecta > Lepidoptera > Cosmopterigidae > Hyposmocoma > Hyposmocoma kahamanoa. Next base: position 231,706 of record NW_020653622.1, on the reverse strand, counting down.
TTCGTAATATGTGAAAACATTATCAGTAAAATGGCCGACTTCTTCAATGGGATGCGTTCGGTTCGCTTGTATGAAAATCCCTTTGCTACAGTCGAAGCTGCATAAGCAGAACTAGGTCACGTACACACGCTACCCCATAGTAATTTTTGTGATTACAAGCGGAATCACTATATGAAGCTTCTACTATCATTCACGGCAACACCAGCCACGATTTATTTATTTTTGTTATATTGGTAGTAGGAATTGTATTTTTGACATTGATGTTTGTAAATGTATACATAATATAGAGGTTATAAATAAAACAACATTGTTTGCTAATATTCACAGAGAAATGTCGTTTTTCAGATTAGAAACTTAGCTTACCTGAAAAGATTCTTCAAATTCCTCGACGAGGTTACCGCTACCATTTGATGGTGCCGCCATTTTGACGATCAATTTTAATCCTTTTGTCTGTTTTCTGATGTGTGACACTGACTCTCTCTGACATTTAAGTAAATGCGCGTCTCTCGCTCGGGCCGGCTAACGGCTTCCGTCACTTCACGCACGCGATTTCTCGCTTGCACGGGAGGGAGGCGCCGCTGGGTGCACGTGCGAAATGCGGGATGAATACTCGAGCAGGGTTGTCACTCGGCCGCCGTAGAATTACAGGGATTTTGAAACTGAAATGAAAAGCTAGCTTTAATATAAACAATAACAATCTGATGTCTTCAGTTTATTTAATTGGCATATTGATTCATAATATAAATTCATAAAATCTGTTTACTTTTGTAAAAATTCAATTACACAATGTTAATATACCTACCTGTAGAATATAATACGACATTGCATATTATATATAAATAATGTTTCAAATATACAGTAAGCGGCTTCATAAAATTATTAAAAACCGGCTAAATGAACAGTACCCTTAAAATAAAAGGATCCTTTGTGTACTAAATGTTTTTCTGTTAGAATTGAGGATCATTGACCTCTTAATAGACTAATAAGTAACCGGTTAATAATATTGTAAGCAATCATTATAATTACCGGTTCAATATCTGAATACCCTATGTTAGAAAGGCTGAAATTAAACATTGAAAATATTATATTATAAGGTAGATTAATTTATGATTTAACCGGTTTGGAGGGCTTGATGTTCTAGCTTGTCCACTTCGAATACCATGCCCATAAGTGGGGCTGGAACATTAGTAACGAGTAGCAACGATTTTATTAAAAATATGAAATTATTT
>NW_020653622.1:159472-175477 GCF_003589595.1 Hyposmocoma kahamanoa | reverse complement strand
GTTTTTGTATTAGACCCGTCGTCCATTTATTTGTAAGTCAATGAGCGGAGTGGACTGTTTTGCTAAACCAATTTTTTTAAGTATCTACATATACACCTAAGGATATTGCCTAAAGATTGTGCAATTGTAACAAAAAAAATGTTTAATTTATTACCCGATAGAATGTATTTTACCCGATCATATAAAATCCTGAACACAGGCTAAAATAAAGCTCTGAAAGCCTGTTCTTATTTTATACATATTAATCTTTACCACATGGATTGCAAGACGCGAGTGCCAACTTCTAATACCTCGCCTTACGAATAACAATAATATTTTTAGATAGTGACATGCATAATATATGTACTAGGAATAAAAATAAACTGCCTGTTCTTGACAATAGTCTTCACAAAGTCACAAATTAATTTAAATAGCAATGTATACGCTTCTATAATAATATTCCGGTTGATATTAAAAATTTGTCATTGACGATGTTTAAAACTATTATGTAAAATGTACACTTAAGCTCAGGCTACACAGAGGCGGTACAGCGAGAAAAGCGGTCCGGGGGCGAAACTTCGGGAAGCTAATTAATGCGTAGTAGTATGCGTTGTTCCTCGTGTAGTTCGCGGCGGAATGGCGGAGCGAAGGCGGCTAGTATGACACCAAAACCAGCACGGTTCATTTTCTATACAGAATTTAAAGAAAGCACCACATCGCTGTCGGACAACATTTTCTGCTTTTATTAACACTACGGAAGCAACGCAAAAGAAATTTCGGTTAAATTCTTATTGAAACTTAATTAAAATAAAATAAAATACATTCATTTCCCAACGTCGCTTCGAAGCCGTCAACCCTTGCATCTGCGAACATCCCGGACGCGCTACAGTGTCGTCTGAACGCGTCGTTGTACTGTACACGCATCGCATTTAGTGACTTTTGTGTGTACCTGTACCATATACTACAGATGTGCAGTAAAACTTTAAATAAAGTCAGTTTTACCTGTGCCGTACTGGTCGACTGAACTTACACGCTAATTAAGTAGCTAATTAAAACACACTCAAGAGCTGTAAAATTTACAACGGACTGTTACCGGTGGACGGTTGCATAGAACTCAATGGAATACAACTCGCCCGGCTCGCGCCCGGACCACCTGTTTGTCATAGCGTTGGGCTCCAGTAGTGCGATTCACGTAAGTTGCTATCAAAATATCGTTGAAGTTACGTAGTCGTTCGATCGAAGTCCTATCCCAAATGGGTATTCACGCATCACTTGAACGAACGTTGATATGATTAGAATCGAAACGTAACGACTAATGGACGATATCTTGGATTGTGAAATTTGACATTTAGTCTTCGAAAGTCTATTAAAAGAACTGACAAAATTTTAGCAGAATACGTATGACTTGTCGTTTACAGTCGATTAATGTTCGATTCATATACCAGAATACGCTTTAACGACATTTGGATCGAACGACTTTAAAATTGCACTCGTTGACGTTCACTGTCACACGCGAATACGAAAAAGCACTTCAACGACTAAATCGCTACGATATCGCAACGGTTTGGTTACGTGAATCACCCCCCTGACCGCGCCCGCCCCGCCGCCGGTTTCAGTGTGGCAGGGTTCATAAGAACTCGAACATTACAACAATTTTAGCGCCCGGAACGCTCCCGTTCCCGCCTCTGTATAGCCAGAGCATTAAGATTATGTATACAGCGTACTTCAAATCTATGGTAATGACCCGTTTACATCTGGCAGGTTGTCTTGACCTATAATATTTGGAATAAATATTGCAAATACAAATGTTTATTTACAAAGAATAACCCCTAGAATTTCTTACTGTTCTTCTGTGGGGAATCTTCCTTACGAATGAGGAGTAGAGTTGGATCAATATGAGTAGGAGTTTGAGCTTGGGCTGAACGATACGTAAAATCTTAATTTCTTTTTTGTGATACAGATGGATAGCAGCAGAAACAGTCCTTCCAGTGTCCTTCCGTCATCTCATTCTGCCCGAGAAGAACTTGCCTCCTACAGAACTGCTAGATCTACAACCCTTGCCTATATCAGCTTTACGTAATCCAAAATATGAAGAGCTGTACGCTGACACTTTTGTGCAGTTCAACCCTGTACAGACGCAGGTAAGAATATCATAAAATAACAACTTTTTTTATGACGCCTTTTTTTGTGAAGTAGTGTTAAGCGATACGCCTGTCCATAACAGCTGCAGTACCACTCAAAGCTATAAGTCGCGAAGATCTGAGGTGCGCTGCCACGGCGCCTGTCACTCTGAGACATATTTTTTTAAGCTCCGCACTAGGTAAACCCTGTATCGCGGGTGCCATGGACATACGCACAGACAACCACATATTACATTGTAATTTGTGTTATAAATTATAAATATTTCTTTAAATATTTTCTTACTCTTTAAATATTTCTTATAAATATTTCTCCCGGCTCGGGAATCGACCCCGGGACCTCTGCTTGGCTTACCGGTATGGTAACCGTTCAGTCACGGAGGCAGTTAAGTTGGCAAGTCCCATGTGAAAAGAATTGTAAGAAGTTAGCTAGTAGCATGCCCTTCCTTTCGACATAAGTTTTGACTATAGTGACCCTCCCTACTGACCCTTAGGGTATACGAGAAGGGCACTATAACCTGTGCATGCACAGGTTCTGTCCCCAGATCAGCCTGACTACAGAGTTGTCACAGTCTTCATGCGGTTCTCAACTGAACGGTGTCACCGCTAAGCCGTCGACTCTTGAGTCCACTACCAAATCTCCCTTTGGTGACGGAGCTGTAAGGCACGCTCACTTCCTGACGCCGAGGTGTCTCTCCGGGAAGTCGATTCAAACCTTACGATAACTATTGTCGTACGATTTCTTCGGTAACTTATCTAAGTGGTTCTAAGCATCCGATACGTACATCTATAAAATGATATTATATATTATACTATATATCTAAACTTGAAATAAATATTATTGAAAGCCTCACTATCAACATGGAAGGTGTGATAAATAAGAGGCGCAGACGTCTGACGATGTAATTTGAAAGTCTCTTATTCTTTTAAATAAAGTCTAGATTCTATTCAATTTTATTAATTTATTTTAATATAAGACTAATGCATTCCTATATTTGAGGCCTTTAAAAATCTTAGCAATGTACATACATACGTACATTCACCGACTGACTCCGTAAAAGCTGTTGAATAACGACATCGTATCCGAATCAAACGTTTAACGCGAATAGGTCGGAAAGCGACCTTCGATTCGAGAACGACGACTCGGTTAAAATACCGAAGAGATCTGAATCGGGCTGCGGTTTCAAGAAATCTACGCGTCTGGAAGGACCCGAGAATGTCTAGCTCATCCTCTACTAGGTCTCTGGGCTGGTCCCGGAGATGCCGGTCGCAGTGTCCTGTGACAACGTCCGCCCATTGCTTTCAACTTAAGGGCAACTCACGTGCCTCAGTTCTAGTAGCAGTAAGGCTCCTTATGAATGAATTCGTCCAGGGAAATGCCACCCAGCAACATTACTGCGTTCCGTAAGGGTGTTGATGAAATTACAGGCACATGGGACTTGTCAACTTGTCAACGGGTGCAGTGACAGTGCCCCTCAGACCTTTGCGATTCATAGCTCTGAATGGTACAGCAAACTGTTATGAACAGGCGTGTTGCTTACCACCAGGCAAACAATGTCCTGTGACTTGGTATCATAATAAAAATCTCACGTCTGTCCCTTCACAACCAGACATAAAAAAATAATAATTTCCGTAATATAATTTAAAGGTGTTCAACGCGGTGTACAACTCCGATGACAATGTCTTCATCGGCGCGCCGTCCGGGTCCGGTAAATCTGTAATAGCGGAACTCGCGCTGTTGCGTATGCTGTCCACCAACATGTCCGGACGGGCGGTGTACTTGCTGCCAAAGGACGCTCTAGCTGACATCGTGTTCGCCGATTGGTACCACAAGTTTGGTACCAAGTTTAATTTAAAGGTATGTTGGCCTTGCGTTTTATTTTCAAGGGTATTGATGGATTCATAACCATCTGTAATTTTTATTTAATTTAACACACGCCCCGCGCCGTATATAGACGCATATTCTGCCGTCCACTAATTAAACCGCGGCGAAGTGACAAGTGGTCAAATATCCTTTTCAAATAGAAAAAGATAGAACACAAAATTCTCTTTTAAAAACAGTTATAAATAATAATAAATAACGCACACACTCAACATAGCCCCGCACTAGGGAAACCCTGTGTCGCGGGTGCCATGGACACACACATAGACAACCACAAATTACGTCCAAACTCACTAGAGAAATAATTGTAGGCCATACAACTATTTCTCCCGGCCCGGGAATCGAACCTGGGACCTCTGCCTGGCAGTCCGGCATGGTAACCGTTAGGCCACAGAGGCAGTTAAAATTACTTATCGTGTTTAACTTATCGGAACTTACCCTAACGATGCATAGCCGAAATATCATAAAAACAATTTCAATATTCTAAAATTGGGTTATGATTTTTTATGACATCTCAAAAAAATATTTTGTCACTTAGCTGTTCGAGTCCAATTGATCTGACCTTTATAAAAAAAAATTGTCTCAGGCATTATTGATCGCCCTGGTCTGCTCTCTAAAATAGAATTCCTTGTCCCGCGACAATTACCGTGGTCTGGTAGTAATAGACTCTTTCATAGGCCAAGATATCGCAAAAATTTGAGGCTACATCATTGACTTACAAATAAATGGACGACGGGTCTAATACAAAAACCTCGAAAAAAATGTCCCAAGTCAACCTATATAAACGTAGTGACATGTCAAGGAATATGAAAAAGCTAAAACGTTGAATTTAAATTGTAATGTCATCGCAGTACTGTCTAATTTTGCTTGCTTCGCTGTCAGTCGAACAAACGAAGACTAGAGCGTGAATGACGCTCTGTATACGATTTTAACGCCCTATAAGTTCGGACACTTTTTAGCGCGGACCCGACGTCCATATAATTGTAAGTCAATGGGCTACATTGTTTCTTATCACAAACAACAACACTGTATAAGGAGTATCAGAGTGAAATTGATCTAAATTTTACTTCCGTTTCTATGAGTAAGTGAATAGAACAGAACAGAACAAAGAAAGTGATGTGAGAATTTTATAGTTAAGTTTATAATGATGGTACTTTTGTATAGTCATACTTAACCAAATATTATTGATTTTCTTTTAGTGCATGCTGCGCCCTCCTTGACACTTTGCTTGACACTTAGTTTAAAACCATAGTGTCTACTCTATATGCCTGCATAGTTATAGTGTACTCATTGTTGTGAGAGCCTGATTAAATAAATAAATTCATTATAGAATTGAAGCGTTTCGACCGTCGAATATATAACCAGATATAGAGACGAAATAAGGGCCATATATTCCTGGTAACTAATCCGTGATACGTCACTTACAAATATCAACTCTCGTTTGCACTGAAATATTATATACAAATTAGGAAGCTGAAATAGTACAGTGTCAACAAGTGTACGTTTCCGTATATTCCAAAAATATTCTGTATTTATTGTACAAGATAATACCTCTAACAGTGGCGTGCTGTTCCATTCGATGGTGTGGGTAAAAACAGCAAAACATCTAACTACAAAACAAAAGGAATCAAATTTCATCAGTAATTAAATATGTAATTTTGCAATTTTCGTCCATTGTAGCAAAGCTCAAGTTAACCGGTAGATTTGAAATATAACGATTGAGGACATCCGCCAATTGTTTCGAATTCGGGCTGGCCAATCGGAGTGCAGTTGTCAAAGTAATGATTTGGCAGAATAGTTTTCAAACAAATTAAATTACATTTCGTCTCTATTTCTGGTAATATACTCGATGGTTTCGACTGATAACAAACAAATCAACTAGATGTTGCTTATTGCACATATTTTTATAGATAGTACCGACGATTATTTTAATTTGTTTAAGATTAGCCATCTACCCATATTAGGGGAGCGTTAATTTATAACTTAGTTTGTAACACACGATGTCTTCTATAGACACGCATACTTGTCAAAGTTCAGATTATAATTTTAGCTCATCGTACAAATAAAATACAAGTTGAATTTACTAATGTGAACTGTATTTCCAAAAATAACTTAAATTTAGACCTGCCGTTACAAGGGTTTTTGAGAGAAGAGAAAGAAAAACAGTGTTGCTTGCCCAAAATAAAAGTAAAATGTTTTTATATACCTATTCTTGTGTGTGTGTAGTTTCCTATCCTATTGCCGTGATCCTGGTCACGGCTTTTCAAACCTAACAACTCGATTTATTTCTCTTGTTATTATTTTTTTTATTTATATTGTCATTTTTCCCAAACATTTTTTCACCTACAGGTGGTCCAGCTGACAGGTGAAACAGCGACTGACCACAAGCTGTTGAACAAGGGACAAATCATCGTCACCACGGCTGAAAAGTGGGACGTACTGTCACGGAGGTAAGCCTTGCACCTGCGGAATGTAGATTTGCTAGAACTAGCCACTTTTTTTTTTAATAACGCACACACTCAACATAGCCCCGCACTAGGGAAACCCTGTGTCGCGGGTGCCATGGACACACACATAGACAACCACAAAGTACACCCAAACTCACGAGAGAAATAAATGTACGCCATACAAACATTTCTCCCGGCCCGAGAATCGAACCTGGGATCTCAGCGTGGCATGGTAACCGTTCGGCCACGGAGACAGTTAAGCAACTGGCAGGCGATGCTTACATTGTGACGCTTGTCGTAGAGGCATGAATTACGTAGGCTGCGGTCGAAGGTTCAAAAAAAACCGAAATGATTTTAAAATAATTTAATTAACAATACGAACTTATGGATTAACTATGCTAGTGTCCTAATCGATGCTAGATTATGGAAATAATGTTTGATGAGCTTGATTTGTCAATCGTGCTGGCGGAGGGATAGCGGAGGGATGCCTAACACACCTCACAATACAACTTTGCCGTCACATTGTCTTGTATGGCGTATGATTTGGCTGGAGTTCGGAAAATATTAAGATATTTATTTTCTTTGATAATTAATCGCGTCCGTAATCCGTAATCCTATGACGTTTTTTGTATTTTTTTATTTTCATTTATTTATATTCAGATTACAAAGACCAATAAATACACACCTTATGTATTAACGTACATAACAATATAATAAAACACTAAGTACTAATTATTTACATGTATTGTCTGCGACGTGTGACGCAACGTGGGTGTCCGGTAGCGTGCATAGGAAACATCGTTACAAAGTCGACGGATGTTGAGTTGGTGGTCTCACCACAAATGAATTAAAATTTACATTCTGGCATGACCCCAACTGCTCGGCCCTCGGATAGCATTGGTTTTGACCCGTATATACTCCACAATATCCGCAGACTGCGGCGTAATGAAGCCGTGACAAATGTTTAACAACGTCGTCGGTATCGCTGGACGCAGTAAATGTTTAGGGCCAGTCGCGGCGGTGCCACTAAGGTCATGGCTGGTGTATCTCATGTCGTTTTAGAAAGTGTCCTCTTCGCACTGGTCAACTCTTCTCTCCAATACCAATTGGTGACACAGCTCCAGAATTTAAATTGTGTGTATACACCAACAATACCTGCTTTTATAATCCCCTTACCCGTATATGACGTGAGAACAATGACCTCGCTGCTGTCCATTTCGAGATTGAAATCTTCAGCAGTCGCTATTACACCTTTTGCAAAAGGGTTATATCATTTTATTGTGGTTGTTGCTGGTTTTCTTATAAATATGTAACGGTGTTATTTATTCACTCATGACAGATGAAAAATTTATATTAAAATTAATATTAAGTTCGAAGAATTTTTTTCTTGCTGTTCGCTCTTTGTATTCATAATTATTATAACAAACTTGTGGAGTATTTTCACAAAAATAATTTAATGTCTTTGGTGGTCAAATATCATGACATTCAATACTTTAAAAAAATTACAATAATTAGCGCGACGTCTCTAGTCAGGGGCTGGTATCTGTAAAGGTACCTGGATGAGTGAAGGAAAGCTTTCATAGGTTTCTCACAGATGGCGCTACGGCAAAAAACTTGTTACAACCTAAAACAAAGATCTGCAACAAGCACTTAGAAAAATATAAATACAATTAGCTACAATAACAATTTTGTTACAGATGGAAAGTGCGCAAGAGTGTCCAGAGTGTATCTTTGTTCATAGTTGATGCTCTACAACTGTTGGGAGGCGAAGAAGGTCCCGTACTAGAAGTTGTTTGCTCGAGAATGAGATACATTTCGTCGCAGATTGGTGAGAACAACTTACATTGGTTTCTTTCATTTTTTTATTAACGACCAGTGTGCCGGTTCAAACCTATGACTGGTAGTAAATAAGAAGACCAATTCTCACTAGTGGAAAGTGGAATTATTGGAACGCATTAACTGCAAACATGCAGTCAATCTGTTAGCAGCCTAAGGGCTCATTCAGAGTGCAGGCGTGGGCGCGGTGGCGGGTGGGAGCGCGCGGGTCTTGACGTTTTCCCTTTCACAGTGCCGAAGCGACTAAAACCGTTAGATCCACAAGTAGCAAACAGACGCTAGACCAAGCACTGTGAATGGTACGGGCTGACTGAGTCAATAAGTCTACGGGGGCGGCCGGTTGCGTGAACGCAACGAGCGTTTACGTACATTCGATTTACACGCACCCGCGCCCGCCGCCACTCTGAATAAAGCCTAAGTCGCACGGTCCATAAATGTCAAACTTTCGGCTTTTTTAAGATAGTTGGTTATATCATAAAATGTTCGTTATTGTTTGATTCAGGCCGTCAAATTCGCATAGTGGCACTATCGTTGCCCCTGGCAGACGCCCGCGACGTAGCCGCGTGGTTGGGCTGCGCCACGACCGCTACATTCAACTTCCACCCCAGCGTGAGGCCTTTGCCCCTCGAACTACATATACAGGTCTGTTTTATTTATTTGTAACAACCAAGAAATCGTGCTATGCATGGTGGAAGTACTGTCACCGTATCTATTTCTGCCACTAAGCAGTAATATGATCATTTCTGCGTTGCAATTTTGAAGGGTAATGGTAGTTTTCCACCGGCGAGACGAGACGAGAATTGACATTTCGTCGGCCTATTTCCACCAAAAATATTCTAAGAATATTCAGTGCTGTTCAGCTCATTTAGCGATAAATACGCCGTAAATTATTATTATTAAATATGGTCAAGGAAGAAGAATCAGATAATACTATCTTTTTTTTTAATCTCAAGTCGTACGTACGCCACAATCTCGCGAGAACGCAATCGTGTTTCCATTAAAGAGCATAATACTCTATCTTGACAGCAATACGGTTCAATATTACATCAACAAATATTTCAATTCTCGCCTCGCCCATCCTCGTCAATCCAGACCATTTCCACCGAAGACTTTGTATGACATTTTGTCTGAAAGAGAGTTTCAAATAAATGAGAGGTACATAGAGTGAAAGTAAATTCGTGGATCGAAGTGGGACGTCGTGAGAGTCACCGAGATATTGTAAGAACAATGGCAAAATCATAGTTAAAAGATTTCGTTAGCGTCTTCAAATGTCTTAATTACAAGTTTGAATAAAATAAATGCATTAGGTTTTTCAAATTATAATAGCGACCCTCTAAGGCTGGAAATAAAATCATATTTAAAAGGAATTCTAATGACTAATTAGTATGTAACCGGACTGATATCTACAACTATCACTTTCTTAACGTTGAGCGACATCTAACCGCCAAAAAAGAAATTTCAGTACCGCATTTAGTTCACGTAATATCGAATGGACTGATTCGACCGATTTGTAATAAGCTAATAAAACATTAATCTACTTCATTACAAAAAATAAAGTCGATAATTTCGACCCCTCCTACGTAAAGTATCGTATGTCGAAATTGCCAAGTTTACAGGGACACGTTTTAAAGTTTTGAATTCACTGAAATAAGTATAACACGTGACTTTAGCATTTCTCAGTTTTATTCGGCAAAGCTCGTTACTCACATGGAGTATTATAAAATCATAGATATAGGTTAGATGATCTATTATCATCTATTAGATGATCACTCTTTCAGTGAATTCAGAACTTTAAAACGCTCCTCTATAAACTTGGCAATTTTGACATACGATACTTTACGTAGGAGGGGCCGATTTCTTCTCCAAAATGCCACGCGAGAAAATTATAAAACTGGCAAAAAAGTTCCCAAAAACAGGGATAAATGGCACGTTTGGCAAAAAAAATAATTTGTGTCCGAGTTACCAGTGCAATAGGCTGTGGTATGTTATTAATTAAGTCAGTTTTTTTGTTATGGCTTAACTTCATGCCTTTTGACCATACCAGTATGCAAAAAAAAATAATTTCCTCTGAACTTTCGTCGCGTCACAAACCCACGGCACCATGCAGCGTCTATTAACTCTGTTTAAGGCTTCTGTACTTTATTTTGATATAATAATAATACACCGAATATATTTTATTCAATTACGTAACACATAACCTCCAAAACTTCAAAATGGAATTTTAAAACCTTTCATTCCTGACTTCTCAGAATAGTAAAGAAAGTAGACAAAATTTGTTCAGGAATTTTAACTCTATAATTTCACATATTTTTCATAAACAGACGCATACAAATAATATCAACAAAAACTTATACGTAAGTTTGTCATTGTTCTTTAAGTTTCAAGTATTCTGAGTAGTGAGGATTGAAAATAATGGAGTGCAACGTGCAAATATACTTAGCCTGTTACACACGTGCAGGGCTTTAACATCTCGCACGCGGCGTCGCGGCTGGCGGCCATGACGAAGCCGATCTACAACGCGGTTCTACGACACAGCGCCAGCAAGCCTTGCGCCGTGTGGGTGGGGTCGCGAAGGCACTCGCGCCTGCTGGCCGCGGACCTTCTGGCGCTGGCCGCCGCTCACGGCCGCCCCGGCCGCTTCCTGCATGCACGCGCCGACCTCGTGCAGCCCTTCCTCGACAAGATCCAGGACAAGGTAGCATGCGACACATCTATCGATCACCCGTCACGCGTCCTATAGCATTAAATAAGTAATTAAATAAACAAGTATTAGACAACATCGCATACGTTGCTGTGATCCCAATGTAAGTAGCTAAAGCACTTGTGTTATGGAAATTGGAAACAACGACAGTACCACAAACACCCAGGTCCGAGACAATATAGAAAAGTTAGTCTCCTACCCTGACCCGGCCGGGGATCGAGCCCGGGACCTCAGAGATGGCGACACCGTGAAAACCGGTGTGCTAGACACTCGGCCACAGCGGTCGTCTTTAATTCATACATTATTACATACATATCGATGCTTTACTTTCTCAAACACGTATCTTATAAAGAGTGATCGTTCAGGAGGTGGCAAAAGTTTTTTTTTTTAAATTTCTTATCAAGGGTGTTAATTTGGATGCGTTACTTTAAGGATAGGTAAAAGGCAGTGTGTGAATACATCGAGTATGTAACCAGAAATAGAGACGAAATGTCATTTACTTTTTTTGAAAACTATTCTGCCAAATCATTACTGTGACAACTGCGTTCCGATTGGCCAGCTCGAACTCGAAACAATTGACGGGTGTCGTCAATTGTTTCACTTCAAATTTTGACTAGTTTAACTTGAGCTTTGCTATAATGGACGAAAAATTGAATAATTAGTTTGTATTGTAACTAGATGTTTTGCTGTTTTTCCCACACCACCGAATGGAACAGCCCCCCATAGTTACAGATATTATCTTTATTACAATAAATACAGAATATTTTTGGAATATACGGAGACGTGCACACAGTTGTTGGTGCTGTACTATCTCAGTGCAAACGAGAGTTGATATTTATAAGTGATGTATCACTGATGAGTTTACCAGGAATGTATGGCCCTTATTTCGTCTCTATTTCTGGTTATATACTCGATGATTTTCCGAGCATGCTTTATTGAAAAGTAATATATATAAAACTAGGCTATATGAAAGCTTACAGTGTCATAATTGAATTATCTGCCGCTTGGTGGCGCCCCTGTGCATGTAAACATGACGTTGTGATGTCAGCGCGGTTTTGTAAGAAACTTTTATTTAGTTTAATCTGGTTTGTTATTGTTCCAATTCCAAGTTGCTTGACAATTTTTTTTTCTCGAACAAGATGCTGAAAGAAACATTGGCGGCGGGTGTGGCATATCTTCATGAGGGCGTAGAGCCTGGCGACAGACGAGTGGTGCAGCAGCTGCTGGAGTCGGGTGCCGCGCAGCTGTGCGTGATGGCCGCGGAGCTGGCCTGGGCCACCACCGCGCACGTCCACACCGTCATCATCGCGGACACTTGCACGTGAGTACTGCGCCATTCGACATCACTTCCACTACCAGAAACAGTCTGGGGCCATGTGTGTCAAAATATATAATTATTATTAGGATGGCTTCATTCGGGGCATATGTAGCCCCTCATCACTGCGACCGTTAGTTGATCTATTATGACCACCACTAATTACAGTTCGGAGCCAAGGCCGACAGCATTGAAGAACTGAAGGACTTTCCTGGCTCCAATAGATTTAATGTCCTCTGGTTGTAGCATATGCCTTCCCATTATGGAGCTTCGTACGCCCAGCAAGGGGTAACATTGGGTGAGAAGATGAGCAGGAGTTTCATCCGCCTCGTGGCAGAATCTACACTCTCTATTCTCTCTCTGCCCAATATTTGACATGTGCTTGTTCAAGCCACAATGTCCTGTCCAATGACAGAGCTTCTCTACAGTGTTTGGTCTGCAGCTATCAGGGTTTTTGAGTGCTCAAGAACCTTACTCTGCAGCCACACTTCTCGGGAGACGTGTGTGCTCTCGTTCAGCAGAGTGAGCTTTGCCACGCTGTATTCGATCCCTATAAAGGGTTCGGGGTCCAATAAATGTTTCCCTACAAGCTATGGGGATAGCATGGCTCTACGCATGATAGTCGCGATCGCGCGATAAAATTGAAATAAACGCGCGCTATTGGCTGTCTCAATCAGATCTAATTTAGATATCTATCATGCGTAGCCATGCTACGGGGGCTGGTTTACTAAATAAAAATACGTAGTTTTTAAATATTTTTATTCCACGCGTATGTATGTATACTACGTATTTTTATTTAATAAACCAGATGCTATATAAATGATTTTTTTCTTCAACTGTAAAGTTATCAAAATTGAGATAGTACCGGTTGCCAGTTCACACTCGATATCGAAAACATTAAATACTATATAAACATTTAGATAATCTAAAAATCATATTTAGTTCTATGACACTTATAAAATAGATACAACAGCCGATAAATAAAGCTCCTTAACCCTCATTTTGAAAATTGCTAAGGATTTATTATCATGAACACTAATGGGAAGTGCATTCCAAAGTCTGACCGCATAAGCGTGAAGGAGTGGGAATAAAAATCAGAATTGAAAGATGAAAAACATAACTGGGACCTAACGAGAGAGCGACAGGGCTTATCCTAGGACCTGACAAAGATGAATCGCTCTTTCAGATACCCGGGAGACATGGGTTATGCAGAATATTGTAAACAAGGGTACGTACTGTCTGTACGCAAATTCCTGAGGAGACCAATGGAAAGCTGTGAGATTCGATCATATTTACGAAGGCCAAAAATGAACCTTATGCACAGCTTTTGCAACCGTTCACCTCACCTCTTCAGTAGCATCCAAATAGCAGGAATCAACATAGTCTAAGAAGGGTAAAAGAAAGAGATTGGGCTAAACAGATTTTGGATTTTAAAACCAAAAAGCGAATGCACTATTTTTATTGTTACAGTCTTCTTTTGCCTTTTATTATTTTACCGAGTCGTCTATTTCATTGCTCGCGACACTGGCGGTTTACAGCCATTTCTACTGTGACGTCTCTCAGATGCCTAACGGAATTGTTTATGGTTAGATACAACGGCAAGCTGCACTCGTACGAGCAGTACCCCATAACGACGGTGCTGCAGATGGTCGGCCGCGCCTGTCGGCCCACTGAAGACGAGCACTCTGTCGCCGTGCTCATGTGTGCCGCACATCACAAGACTTTCTTCGCCAAACTGCTCAACGACTGCCTGCCATTGGAGGTGAGCTTGTCATTTGCATGTATATTATACACCACTACCAACTGACTAATCCTTTATGCGCATAAACTCCTTGATCCGAGATGTACACACTCCTTGTACGCTTACAATTAAATTTTAAATTATAAAATAGATATTAAATAATAAAATATAACTATACCTTTAAGGTGCGAATGAATAGGCATCTTCTGAGCGAGCTCGTTCCATCGTCGATTCTATCTTTGCTCCAGAGCTAGGTAGTGGTCAAGGGTAAACCATTTAACTAAAAAAAGAACTTGGCGCTTTAGGTAAAAACTCGGTTAAAACCAGGGCGGGTTGATTGGATTTTAGTCGATTAACTTTCTCGTTCCAGAGCCACTTGGATCACCGTCTGCACGACCACATAAATGCTGAAATCGTGACGAAAACAATCGAGAACAAGCAGGATGCAGTCGACTACCTAACATGGACATTCCTCTACCGACGTCTCACGCAGAACCCTAACTATTATAACCTGCAGGGAGTGACTCATAGGTATTTATCACTAAACAGGTCCTTTTCAGTAAAACTGCAGTATTAAAGAACCATTCAATAAATAATAATATCGCACACACTCTTAGTGCCGCACTAGGAACACCCTGTATTGCGGGTTCTATGGACACACGTGGACAACCACGAATTACACCCAAACTCACGAGATAAACAAATGTAGGCCATATAAATCGACCCCTCCTACGTAAGGTATCGTATGTCGAAATTGCCAAGTTTACAGGGGAGCGTTTTAAAGTTGTGAATTTACTGACAAATGAGCGTAACACGTGACGTTAGCATTTCTCAGTTTTATTCGGCATAGCTCGTTATTCACATAGATAGTAGAGTGTTATTAAATCCTAGATATCGTTAAGATGATCTATTAGATGATCGTGTTATGTTCATTTCTGTGAATTCAAAACTTTAAAACGCTCGCCTGTAAACTTGGCAATTTCGACATATGATACTTCACGTAGGAGGGGTCGAAATATTTCTCCCGGCTCCGGAATCGAACTTCTGCGTGGCAGTACAGCATGATAACCGGCCACTGAGGCAGTAAAAATTTTTTCTTCCATTGGATCCCAGACTTAATAAAGCTTAAAAAACGAAGGGAGTTTTTAGCAGCAGCAAACCTCTTAGTGAGAGAATTTCTCCAGAGAAATGCAAAGTCAAAGTCAAAGATTATTTATTCCATAGGTAAAATAAATTTACACTTGAAAACGTCACATTTAAGCTACTGCTCGTTCACTACGCTGACCTCCCTGAGAAGAACGAGCAAGAAACTCTAGGGATTGCTCTTTTCAAATAAACTTAAATGCTATGGAATACACTTTGAATCAAATTTGTGTGGATTCTGGAGCCATGTCGTCTTTCCATACATCTTTATCTAACACGTAGTGCTACCTATTTCTGCCGCCAAGCAGTAATGAGAGCATTACTGTGAAGGGTTGAAAGTGCTGGTGAAATTACAGGCGCATGGGACTTGTCAACTTAGTCACAGTGTGACGGAAACAGTGGCAGTGCCTCTCAGATCTTCGTGATTTAAAGCTCTGAGTGGCACCGCAACTGTTACAGCTGTCCTTAACACGTGTCGCTTACCACCAGCCACGACTTGTTCATCCCATCACTTGATATTCTTCGTCTTGGAGTTCCTCTCCTATCAAAGGTTGGACAACATCATGGCAATCCTGACTTTAGAGTCTGCCGCTCTAAAGCGCGAGGTGTGAGTGATACAGTCCTGCGAGGTTGTTAATATTTCACAAATATCGTTCCACAGGCACCTGTCGGATCATCTATCCGAGCTGGTGGAATCCACACTTGCAGACCTAGAGCAGTCCAAGTGCATCGCAGTGGAAGACGAAATGGACGTCCAGCCACTCAACTTGGGCATGATCGCCTCCTACTACTACATCAACTACACTACCATCGGTAAGTCGTA
>NW_020653622.1:141245-144472 GCF_003589595.1 Hyposmocoma kahamanoa | reverse complement strand
GTGGTTTTTGTATTAGACCCGTCGTCCATTTATTTGTAAGTCAATACTTCATGTACATTAATGACGAATCTGAATTCTATTTACTATGCAACAACATTTAAATTCCTCTGAAGAAATCTACCATGCGGAAGCTTACTCCTCGTGTAACTGGGCGCTAAGTGTTTCTCACTGTTTTATTTTCAAAACTTATAATGTCATGTAACTCCAGAGATATTTATTTATGTTTATATGTTGGATTTTTTCGCTGATCTAAGAGGTTAGACTTTACGAACCGTTTGGTACATGTAACTAATTTTTTGATAATTTTGTGTAAAAATAACAATCGCGAAAAACCTAAGAACTCTATAAATATTCTTCTTTATAGCACACATTTATCTAACATAACTAATAAATGAACCAAAGTTTTTTTTGTATTGTTATTAGACATTAATCATTTCTGTTATGTTTTAAATTACTTATTCTTTCTATTTTTTTTTTAATAATTATTAATAACAAAGATTTTCTTCTTTATAATGTTATAGCTCCATAGATACAATCGATGATTGGAGTCATTTCACATAAAAATAATTGAATATTAATTCAATAAAAATTTAAATACTTTTCAATTAATTTATTTGTTTATTCTAAAACTAAAAAACTAATTAAAATAGAATTTGTTTTACTCGTAAACCAACGACACATTGTTTAAGAGTTTAAGAAAAATAGCCCTTACAAAGTATGTTAATAAGAATCGATAATAAAAATCACATAACGTCGCCTTAGAGTGAAAACCTCCCACACGTGTTTTCACATACTTCGTCTTAACTGATTTTTGTTAATGTAAAACTTATAAACTTCTTGCTAAAATATATTATTAAAGTAATATAGTATCTGAAAGTGGTATAATTTAACTAATTAAAATGCTAACTACAAACATTATTGCATTTATTACATTTTACACCACATTTTTATCTTCGTTCTAAAAAAAAATTCTTCGTGAAAAATTACATAGAAAACACATACGTGGTTCACTTTAAGACGACGGCAAACAGTAAATTAGTTTCCAAAGTACTTAAGTACAGTTATACAAAACTTAACTCGTTTAGAGAGCCATGTTGAATACGCTGCCGGACATGTGATTGGAGCCACCTCGCATTTTTCTTCTTAAAGTATTATTCATACAAAATTATTAAATGGTGCAATGGACACATACATAGATAGATAACTACAAGTTACATAATAGTTAAATAGTTACTCCCACTCACTCGGCTAGGGCTCATTGAAAAACCGTCACGCGTCACAAGCGTCACAGCCTAGTCTTGGTTGTGACTTTAGCTGAATGGCATCCTTTTGTACATGCCACAGCCGCACACGTGTCAGTATAGTATTATATAACTTGTTGTTTAAATGTTTTACGCTGTTTTTTGTGTTATTTCTGTTCTAGTTATATTAGTCGTCTTTTGTGTTTTTTTTTATAATGTGGCGTTGCAATAAATGGTTTCTGTTTCTATAGATAAATGTAGGTCAAACAAATATTTCTCTCGGCATCAAACCCTGGACCGTTCAGCCACAGAGGCAGTTGAATCAAGGATAAAATTATAAAAAACCCGACCTCAAAAGTTCGTGAAATTACATCTATTTGCCAAGTTTTATTGTAATCGGTTACTGGAAAGTGCGCGAAACCAGATTCATCCCCCAGTTTGCCACCATTAGAGGTGGAATATTTCCTTCAAATTTAAATGGGACCAATACTGGGGCACCCTTTTTCCAACAAAAAAAAGAATCATCAAAATCGGTCCAAAAATCCCGAAGTTATAGCGTAACATACATACAAAAAAAAAACAGTCAAATTAAGAACCTCGAAGATTTGAATTTCATAAGAATTGTGTCCGGGACTGTATGTTGACACTTAAAATTTAAATTCAACCCTATGTAGCCAACAATAAGTACGGTGCAACGTGTCAAGATTCAAGTCCTCTCGCCTATTTAAAAATTAATAATGGTTCACTCTACGGCGTTGATATGTAGTTAAATAAATATCGTTTATCACATTTTATTAACATTATTTATTAATATATGTACTAGTATTATACGTGGATCACAAAATGGTTTGCAATGTACAATCAGCGCCCAAAAGATTTGAACGATCAGATCAACCAAGAAAATTCACACAAATAAATTTAATTACAATGTCAGGTTGTACATTTAAATAAAATGAATGAATGCCATCACTGCCTTTCCACTGACACTATCTACTCAACTGTCATTGCAACTAGATTTTAGCAGAATTACAAATATTATCATAATTGCAATATAAACTCAATGTAGTCTCAATATATTATAATGACCGTTCACAGCTGTTCAGGACGAAAAACGTGTTCGCGCCCAAGTGATTTATTGTGTAATTTATAAGATTGTGATTTGTTACTGTTGTACATATTAGTTATGTTAAGTTCTTATTATGTTAAGTACAATTTTAGTAAATAAATGAGAGGCAGGCGGGTCTTGCTTGGAATCTTTATAGTTCTCCCGTCCCGCTCGCACACTTAGCGGTACGGCAGGCTAACAATAATATAAAAGACGGAGCGTTGGCAGTGGGACGGCATTCCAAATCTGACCGCGATCCAAGCAAGAACAAGAAGCTCAGGAAGAATTCTCAACCAGGCACGTTCTCTACAGTCCTAAATAATCCTCATTCAAGTGTAGGTCGTCGAAGGGGCCCACAACAGCCTTAGGGCCCGGGTTGATTGGACGACTTTACCATTTCAGTAAGCTGTGACCTGAGGGTCGATTCAGAACCTTACGACGACTCAGTTGTCGATTGATTCGATTAGATATGACCATACGATTTATTTTCATTTCTATTGACATCTGAATCGAACGTCAGTAGTATTCGAAACCAAACCGAAATGACGTCACAAACGTTATTCAGAACACAGTTATCGAACGTCCTATTGTTTACAAAGCAAGAATGTAATATGGAAATCTCTTATTATTTTAAATAAAGTATGGATTTTGTTCAATTTTGTTAATTTATTTTAATGCAAGACTAATGCATTCCTATATTTTAGGCCTTTAAAGTCTTGAAAATGTATATTATAAAAGGATTTTCGTTTTTCTTATAATCATTTCACCGAATAACTTCGTAAACACTGTTGGATAATGATGTACTGAATAGCTCAGAAAGCGCCCTTCTGTTGGAGAACGATATCCTTAAAGATCGAAGAGTCCTGAATCGGAGTCCTATA
>NW_020653622.1:118954-141235 GCF_003589595.1 Hyposmocoma kahamanoa | reverse complement strand
AAGAGGGAGCAGAGGGAAAATTCCTAATCTTCGATTTGATTTTAGAATTAAAGTTAAAAATAAAATATTGTATGAGTAACTACACGATATATTCAAGCATAGACACTAATCAGAAACATAAAACAATAAAGTTTCCTCGATCGATAAAAATCACGAAATGACCTCTAATTTTCACATTTTTTCGATTCATCCTCGAAATGCAGGTTATTAGGACAAAAATTAAATAATTAATTATATTTATGCATGATCGACAACTGTCACTACGGATTTTTTTTAATCCCTTTAGTTTTAGAGTTATTCCGCTAAAACGAATTTGGTACTTTTAATGCGCAAAATTCAACATCTCCTGTCGCATGTCACGCGAACTTCAGGCATATATTTGTCTCACAAATGTGGGCGGAGCTAACGTCAAAACTTTTTTGGCATGCTCCCTCTTAAATACACGCGATATAGGACTATTCTACCGGCCCTGTTATAACTAACGCAATCGACATTTTTAGTTAGAGTTATTATATTAACATAATAAATGTAATAATAATAATAATCCCTATAAGCGGTTTTTTTATACCTTCTTTAGTTTCTGTTTTATCACCTCAACTCAAATTAAAATTTTACTTAAGTTACGTACTAATACGGTTCATTTTGCTTGGGCCGAGCAGCAGGGACACTGGCATTATTTCAGAATTTATTTTTTACAAACGAATTTAAAGCAATTTGAAAAACTGTATATCGTATACTATACATGTTTTATTAGTTCAGTTGATGTAAAAAAAAAATCATTTGTATATGTAAAGGACCTATTGAATACGGCGGTTTTCTTGTAAAATTTCAAGTCTGTTTTTTTTTCAATCGTGAAAACTTTTAGGAATATGTTTTCACACCGTATAGTAATCAGTTTAAATATATATATTAACCAAAGCCATTTGAGGTTGTTGCTGATTTTGGTTAAGAGTGCTTAACCAAAATCAGCATAATTTTAATTGTTCAAAGAAAAAAAAGAACTTTAAATGCCAATATCTCATATGGCATTGTATATGACAAGGAGAACAGTATTTTGATTTAAATGAATAACTTTATTGTCGTTGTATAGTATTAAAGTAACGACTTAATTATAAATAGATCTAGGCCGTTAATAGTCAAAGGCGTTTTCTGTTGTTTGTACATTTTTAATGTTTTTTGACTTATTCTATTTATACATGGTGCTCACAAATTACTTACAAACAAAGTACTCATTATAATAACTTTGAAGTTAGATCGTAATAAATATTATATTCTATGTATTTATAATACTTAAGCAAGTTTTAGTAGCTATAGAGTTCCATGTGAAAAAGTTGGTCCAAGGTTACCTATTTTTGCCGCCAAGGAGTGAATATAAGCATTACTGCGTTCTGATTTTGAAGGGTAATAAGGGTGTAGGTGAATTTACAGGCACATGGCAGTGCCACTCAGATTTTTGCGATTTAAAGCTCCGAGCGATACTGCAACTGCTTAACACCAGACGTGTCACTGGTATCATAAAAAATGTATATTTGTTATCGAGTGCTTAGGTTTTCGCCATTGTTACACATAGGAAATGAAACTACAGGTCCCATGGTCACGGTTGACAGTCAACAGTTGACAGTTGACAGTCAACCGTGACCATGGGACCTGTAAAGGGCCCGAAACGTCGGTTTGTTTGAAAAAACAAATATACGCGATTTAAATCCGGAAAAATAGTTCATTTTCTATGTATATTTGTTAGTTCAATCTCTCTTTCTCTCTCTCTTGCACGCTGTTGCTCGACTGTTATGACCGTTGCTCTGATTGCCTTGTGTGGGCGGACTGGAGAAGATCTCTTTCAGAGTTAAGTTCACATTTGCTCACCATTGAGAATTTTAATAACGAAATTGTACATAACATTCGTACGATCCGGTAGCTGTACGGAAATTCCATAAGCTGATGTCATTTCTGATTTAATTTCTCCGAAAAACGCGCCGCTTGTTTTTTAGCTCGTATCTAAATTACGTTACACAATTAACAATAAGTTCATTGTGCTATGGTTACAAGAGTGAAAGTAAAATGATCCCTACCTAATTTGTTAGCACCTTGTATATTTATAACTATGCACCTCACAATGGTAGTTATATTTGTGACTATATTCACAACTGCCTGCATATGTAAGTATAAATCGAGTTTGAAACCGTTTGTCATTATGTGAAAAATCGTAAGTAGCAAACGTACGGCAAAACTAAGCGGTATAATTATCATACGGCCCTAGGGCGGTATAACCATTACCAGAGGTGAAAATGTGACACCCTCATCCGAAACTCGGGCACGTATTGGTGCAAGCAAAGTCATGAAAGAGTGTAAGACGCCATAAAGAAGCAGCGTGTCTTGTTCCAGCGTGACTATGGTCGAGTTTTTGAAATTTGACTAGCCAGAAAAAAGTCTTTATTTAGTCCGTTGTAGTCGCCAATAACTAGATCCAGTCGGTCCGCCGTAAGTTATATTTCCAAAACTCGACCGTGGTCACGCTGGAATAAGCCACGCAAAAACCATATATCAAAGTTTTCCAACTACAATACGAAGAAGGAAGAATTGTTGTCCGAGGTGAGGGGCCTGGTTACCTATATTAAAAGCTTCGGCTTAGTTTAGGCATCAGTCTCTTGCAAACATAACGTTAATATATCTGACTGTGTGTGTTATTTCTAAATTCTAATACAACTATCATGTTTGTGGAGAAAATAAATTATTATTATTATAATACTGTTTGTTAGTCGTCTACCAACCACGGACTCATTCTTTACTACCATCATGTGATAATATAAAATTAAAAAACATTTTTAATTTTATTTCGACGCTTCCGTTGCCCACTAGGAGCGTGGTCAAATAATCAGTTCGGCCACTACGGTCACGTTATGATTTTATTTATTAAAATGTAAATCCAATCGGCTTTCTTTTAATTTTTTTTTATACATGGCATACATAAATTGAAAACGTTTTTTAACTTCCTCGCAAGTGTGATGAGAAACATTGTATGCCACAGGAGCGGATCAAGTATTCGGGGCATTAAAGTCATTATGTGTAAAGGATAATATGATTATCATTTTATTACTTGTTATTCATATTAATGAAGGCGACTGTACATAGTATTTGTAATGTAAACGTTCACATAATGAAATACAAATAAAATAATAAAAAATGCCAGATTCAGGTCACTACATTTTGTTTATAATAAATAAATAGAACTTCAGAACCTCGCTTCTATATTTCAGAATGACGTCCACTACTGGACATTAGTTTGCGCGTCAAGAGTTGGGAGACCTGTTTTTCATTTTGAGAATCTGGCATTCTGCCCGTTTGGCATTTTGCGTTTCTGGAACAGAGCATCAAAACAAGAAGATCAACGCACAAAAATGGTACGGCGAAACAGAAAGTACATATCGCACATCAGGTTTAATAGTGTCGTAAGTCAAAAATCATTATTCTTCGAGTTTCCTTATGGAACTACACGATCTCATTTGATAGTCAATGATGAGGTGGAGGACGAAGCGCAGGCGACTGCTCACTCTCGCTTTGAAAAGGCCAACGTTATAAATATATCGCACAAGAAACTGAATATTGTCGGAACTCAAAATTGTTGAGCTGACAAAATACAATTTGAAAATTAAAAAAATAAATACTAAATGGAACTTATTGCGAATAATATGATTATTTTAAATTTCATATGACGGTGGCGCCATTGTGCGCTTCCTCTTATGGCGCATAAAACTGTAAACAACACGTGCAGGAGTTGTTATGCAAATGGTATAAAAGCAGCGCGCTGCGGAGCATGGGGACACTCTTGGCTCTGGCGTAGCACGGTGCATAAGTTGTAACTAGCTGTTAAGCTTGTCTAAAGCTAGGACGGATAATTTATTATATATAATTAATTATTATAATCTGGAAAAATAGATTTATAAAAGATGGTTGATTTACGTGTCCCAGTATTTAATTTAACATGTTCGTTCCCCTTTTCCGTCTCAAACATAATACTTAATTATCCATTCATAAACGAGAAATCATATATCATGTTTTTTTTTCTAAATGTATTTTCTCGAGTTACAACAGTATTTGGTTGCGTGTGTGATTTGTAGTCGAAACAGTACAGCAAAGAATCTCACAACCTATCTGATGATGATGATATTGTTGATCAACATAACGGTGAGATACCACCCTGCAGTCTGTTCCCCAAGATACTAGGAAATAGCGGAATCTGTTGGTGTAATTCTCGTTAAGTCCCCGAAGATGAAAAGGATGGCGGAAGCAATTGGGGTAACTCACGTCTACGTCCACAAGATGGACAGTCCCTTGTCCATATCACCTGAAATTAAAAGTCCCCCACACGATGGAAGGGATGTCGAAATCAGTTCGTGTAACCCACGTCCAAATTCCCTACGATGGACAGGGGACGGTCGAATTAGTACGAGTGACTCATGTAAGTCCTCAAAGATAAAAATCATGTCGGAATCAATTTGTGTAACTCACGTCTACGTTCCCTACGAAGGCCAGGGCACGGCGGAATTAGTACGTGTGATTCATGTAAATCCTCAAAGATGGAAATGATGTCGGAATCAATTCGTGTTACCCACGTCTACGTTTCCTATTAAGTCCAGAGGACGGCGGAATTAGTACATGTGACTCATGTAAATCCTCAAAGATGGAAGTGATGTCGGAATCAATTTGTGTGACTCACGTCTACGTTCCCTACGATGGACGGGGGACGGCGGAATTAGTACATGTGACTCATGTAAATCCTCAAAGATGGAAATGATGTCGGAATCAATTTGTGTACCTCAGGTCTACGTTCCCTACGATGGCCAGGGGACGGCGGAATTAGTACATGTGACTCATGTAAATCCTCAAAGGTGGAAGTGATGTTGGAATCAATTTGTGTAACTCACGTCTACGTTCCCTACGATGGACAGGAGACGGCGGAATTAGTACATGTGACTCATGTAAATCCTCAGATGGAAGTGATGTCGGAATCAATTTGTGTAACTCACGTCTACATTCTCTAAGATGGACAGAGAATGGCGGAATTAGTTCGTGAAACTCACGTAAGTCCCCAAAGATGGAAAGGATAGCGGAATCCGTTCGTGTTATTCACCCCTCAGTCCTCGAAGATGGAAAGGATGGCGGAATCAAGTCGTATAACTCACATCTAAGTCTCCGAAGAAAGTAAGGAGATAGAGGAATCTGTATGTGCAACTTCAATTCCCTTCCATATGTAATGAGATTGTGGTTAACTTATAATGAAGCCATATTTTTGAGTATTCTTTATTTTAAGTACTACCTTTAAGTACATTATAGGAACTAAGAAAAAAATAAAACTAATTAAAAAAAACATTACGAGATTTGTTCAATTGTACTTTCGTTAAAACATTTATATCTTAAGTAACAAAAATACTAAGTGAAATCATCGACGATTGAAAAAGTAAAATGGACTATAAACTGTACTAAAATTTGTATCGAATCAGTTTAAATTTCTCGCAAAATTTACTTGCGCTGGACCTTCTTATATATTATAGAAAAGTCCATTTTCACCCTTTTCAATCGTCAGAATAATCTATTATAAAATATAAATCATATTTCTTTAACAACAATATTAGTCTAATAATGGTGATTACGCGAATGGAGGAAGCGAGAAAAATTCGGATTTTTATATTATTTTAACATGTTTAATTTTTACCCTATATTATAAGGAAATTATAACAATTTACCACGACAATGTGGTTACATTTTACGATTTATTATAATTTTTATACGAAGACTACCATTTGGCTACTTATTCGAACAATAGTGCTTTCTTACCTTTTATTAAGAGCTCTTTTTCTATAACCTGAATTTCACTTTTCACACAAAACAAAAAATGTTTCTTATTCATATCACACTAGACAGAAAAAAAGGCAGAATAGTTAGAAATATGTTTTCGAAGCGATAGTCTTCAATTTCGAGATTCAAATTGCGCGCGCTTATTTGAAGTGCCATCTATTGAGATAATATTAAATTATGTACTTGAGAGCCATCACCAAAACGTCAAAAGAATACTGTATCAAGACCGCTTGTATGCAAAATGACACTTGAATTTCTAAAATCAAAATACTCGCGCTTATTTGGGGCGCCATCTATTGAGACAATATTAAATTATGTACTTAGGAGCCTACTAAAACATGAAAAGAAGACTGTCCAAGGGCTCTTACACATAAACAATAAGTTCAACTTCGAGATTTAAATTGCGCGCGCTTATTGGATGCGTCATCTATTAAGAAAACATTAAACTATGTAGTTCAGAACTGAACTTATACGGAAAATTGCATTACAGAACTTTGATGACTTCAAGTCTTCAATTTGGACATTCAAAAAGGGCTTGGTCAAGTTTGTATAAGATAGTTGACATTCCAGTTAGACAGTTTTAATCTTTCTTATTTTCTATCCCTTTCTTTTAGTTCTTACACATTAAGTAATTACAGCAGATCTTGTTTAAATTTTAAGTACATTGCGTGGCGTTATTGCTAAAAAGCTTGTCTTGTCCAACCTTAAGTCTCGTGCAGCTTTCAGATAGCTGCCGTCGGCGTGGTATTCAAACTTAGTCGTTTTACCACTAAACATGGGTTTATTGTGACATGTTTTTTTAACACCCCGGTATTTAGTATCCGATTTACTTGGACACTATACAGGGTTGTTTGTAAAATATTAAAAACTTCGCAGGACTATATTACTTTAATCATAAACAACAACTTCTGTTCCATGACTTTTTATAACATTTTATAACTTTTTATAACACTTTTTACGACAAAACAAAAAAAAACTATTCAGTTTTTGTTGTTACTATCTGACACCTTTTAGACATTTGGTAGTAAGTTGTAAGTTACTAAGTAACTATTAAGTAATTAAAGAAGGATGGTGACATCCCGTGTATTTTTGAGACCCAGTGTTTTAGACGACGTGCATTAAAGAGACCTATCAATACTTGTAACATATTATCAAAGCATCAAAAAAGCTAACTGAGTACAGCCTGTAGAAGGGTTATAAAGTTGATATAGGGTATGTTTATAACATTGTCCCGTATTTCGCTTCAGATGTTTGTTCGTAGTAGCAGAAAACAACAAGTTTTCAATTTGTACTAAAAAATAATAAAAACACTGGCTGAATATTCCCAAATCTGCCAAACTATGCCACATTTAATACAACCTTAACATATTCTGCCGCAATGAAAATAAATAAAAATTAAATCTGCCCAAATGGCAGAAATCTGCCACAAATGGTCACACTGCTCTCAATCTCAATATGACATTGGCAAGAGGTCTCTTGTCAAAACGTTCCTTCGCTAACTTTTTTATTTTATTTCTTTTCTTAATGAATGGCTTATGAGACTACATAGTCTCAATTCTGGCAGTATCCGTTTTCTAGTTTCATAAACGTTATGGACGATGTGTTAGAATTTTGTTTGGCGACTCAGAGGGAGAATCGAAGAGATTTTTGCACAAATTGAATTCTAGAACAAAAAAAAACGGCGCAAACTTTGCTAACTTTCTTATCTCTCATTTAAATATTGTCTAAACATTTTTGTCATATTGTGTTTTGTTTTTTACTTTACATCATTACTGTTTAATTGATTAGGTATTTGATTATGTATTCTATAGCTTTAATGTTTTATGTGTGTACTATAAAATAACCAATACATTCAGCCTGATCTATGGTCGAAGTGAATCAATTGCGTTATGTTCTTGCATTTATTCTAAAATACTTTGTTTTACAATTACTTTATTTCCGGACTTCTAAAAATATACTGACAACTATAGTTCATTCCACTTGGGATGATTCTGGTGGCGTTTGAGATTTGAAGTTTCTAGGGATGTGGTGACGTAAAATCACATGAAAAAAATCGATTTAAATAATTTATTATGAAGAGATTCGACTATTATGTTATTAAGTTACCAAAAAAAAAAACGCAACAAATAAAAAATCAACAACAACCAAACAAAAAGTCAGCAACAAAGCATAAAATCAACTGCAACGAAACGAAAATTACAAAAAAACGACAATTACTTCAAAAACATGACGCAAAGCTCACAACAAAAGAAGAAGACGCATACAAGGTATATGCACTAGTGTTGACGCGAGATTCATAATAGCCGATTCGGTTTATCGGTTTTATGGTGTAAATCTCTATGGATAAAATATTCCGTTTCACGCATCAAGTAATTGAGGCAATTTATTTTTAATTTTACTGTAATTTTTATCAACAAATTTAATATTGTTCGTTTTTGGTAAATTATAACTTATAACACATGTACTATTTACTTTTATAACGTGGTCGAGAGATTAGTTAGAAATAGTACGCGTGCAAAGTAAAAATTGTCAATGTTACAGAACTCATCCCTATTGAAATGGACAATAGGCATAAACTGAAACGCAAAATTATACTAGCAAAGTTCACGAACAGCTCTTCATTGATTTTATAATAACTGGGTCAGCTTTCGCCATCCTTCCTTATTTAACGAACTTTTGGGTTACAATTGTTCCACATGGAAGTAAATACATGAAACTACTGAGAATAAACGATTGTAGCAACTCCTCTCGCGTGCTGTCATTCATAAAAAGAATCGGTGGCGGGTCTTTTCTATTACCGTTTTAAGCGATCTATTGAAAATGTTTATTTTTGTACGAAAGTAAAATCTGATTAATTAATTAAAAGTTATGGAACAAAAATTGTTGTTTATGATGTCAGTAATATAGTCAGTATTTTACAATCACCCTGTATAATGTACTCCTGCAATAATTAATTGTTGTGGGAAGTAAATAATTTTTTCTTGCTTAGAATTTTGATTCAGAAAGTTTTGGGTTTATAAATTAAGCCCGATGGGAACATTGCGACTCATCCGTAGAACAAAGACGGCTCATTCTCAGGACATTGTACATTTCGTCCGTTGTTCTTCACTGTGGATTTTATATTTGCGCGATTTTATATGTCCGAAACGAAATAAGATATAAAAATTGTGTAAAACACTTATTTGGTTTCAATAATGAGATTATGTACTATCCTCTTTTCGCCGTATATTCACATTCGACTCTGTTCTTCGGATGAGCCCATTGACATAGCGCTATGTCGTTCTTGCGCAAGGCTTTTCGGGTTATTCCCATCTGATCTCTTAAAACCGATCCCTTGGGGAATCCGTTTTATTTTATATTATTATCTATTATCGGATCCCTAGTGCGGGGGATCAAAATCAAATATTAAAATTTTATTCCCACCTGAAACTCTGGTATTTACAAGTTTATTTTTGGTAGATAAAGTGGTACAGTCAACAAGAAAATGTATTTGAGGGTTTATTTATTAGAAAATAGTCAAGGTCTTTAACCTTTTGTTAATTTCTTAAATGCTACTTAAGACTGTTTTTTGTTACTTGTGATTTGCAATATATCAATATTAACGACTTATCACAAAAAAATTTGAATGTCTGTGATAATTATAACATTTGATCACAATATTGCTCAATAAATGAATATTTGATTTCAAAACTTCTTTTTGTTTTGACTGTACTTACCTTACAAATACAATGATCCGTTGGGAGTTGTAAAATATAGAGAGGATGAGTTGAGTTAAAATTAAATTTGCGGTGGATCAGATGAGAATAACCAGGCTTTCGGTGCCTTGAGCAAAAACAAAATTACTAAAAAAAATTGCACACCGTTTTCGCAAGTCACTGTCGTGTAGATTTACGTCTACATTTACATGTAGCAACTAATTTTAATACACTAACATTTTCAAATGTTGTATAACATATAAACTACCCTAAACAAAGTGCACTCTATAGGGTGACACTTGGCTGGTTTCACAGATGTGCCTACGGTCCGTACGGTCTGATACGCCTGCGGGCCATCCGCATGCGTAGAACCTGCAGTGATCTGTATCGAGTATTTAAAAGTGCGGATATTCACGGAAGACAGTCGCCTATAATGAACGCACGGGTGGTTCGTGCTGAGTTAACGTGGAGCGTGTTCCGTACGGAGTAATCCGCGTCACTGTAAAACGATGTTCTATCGTCATACGTGTTATTCCGCTCCGGTGCTCCGCGCGGACGGTCCGCAGATAAATCCGCACTGCTTTGAAACCAGCCTTATGATTATCTATTTTGATACCTTAAGGTTTGATTCCGATGGGTAGAATCGTCAATAAATTAATGAAAAATATGAAAAGAAATCAGCGAGCCGATAATGTGGATAAAAGAGGATTGTAAAATCTCCCTAAAAAAATATTTTATTGAGAGATTAAACCAATTAATAATACACAATGTCAAATGAAGAGAATTTCTCTATAACCGTAACACGACGGCCAAATTTTGTATACTTTTGCGGTTCGCTACAATAATAATGAATAGTGATTTTGTCCTTTCACTAAGTTTCAGTCTTCAAGATCTTTTTTGTTTCCGGGCTCGTACTGAAATTTTAAAACGACGAACCGTCAAAGTACTTTTGACTGATATTATATAGTGTTGCCGTAATAAGGTTTTGAAAAAATATGTTGTGCCAGCTTTCGTTGGCCAGACTCATCGAGTATATAACTATAACTAGAGACGAAATGTCATTTAATTTGTTTGAAAAACAATTCTGCCAAATCATTACGGTGACAACTGCGCTCCGATTGGCCAGCCCGAATTCGAAACAATTGACGGGCGTCGTTTAACTTGAGCTTTGCTATAATGGACTAAATTGACCATTTTAACTTAAGCTTTGCTATAATGGACGAATATTGAAAATAACATATTTCATATTTAATTGTGGTGATTTTAGTGTAAAAGAGAATTGATATTTAAAAGTGATATAAGGCCCATTTGCCTGATGAGTTGCCAAGTGTGGATGGCCCTTAATTCGTCTCTATTTCTGGTTATGTACTCGATGGCCAGAGTACATGAAATTCTAAATGTAAACTCCAGTGGAGTATATAAGCTTCTTGCTTGCAACGCGATGTTCGTACGCGTTTGAATCGAGCCAAATGCGATACAGATGAGCTTCGTACGCGCTTCTTGAAACGCGTTTACTCGTATCATCTGCGCGTCGTCGGCGCGTATAAAATACGTTGTGTGCATAGGCTCTAATGGGTAGGCGTGTCGCTTATCACCAGGCGCACGACTTCTTCGTCCCTTTACTGGATATTAAAAAAAAGGTATATAGTCAGCTGTGACAATGGGATTTGTAAGAGCTCGCAACGTTTTTGAAAAAGCGATATACGTGTACACGTCGTAATGATAACTCTCCCCATCAGAACCAACACCTAACATCGAAAATAGAAAAATATGACACCCATATATCTATTTAAAAACAGTGCAAAATTCCTTGTATTTTTTTCCTATCAATAATTCGTACAAACACCTGGATGACAAAGTTATGTCTTATGACAAACAACTGGGCAACAACCTATATTATTATATGCCAGAATATGGCACCAAGACCTGATCTCAAATTAGGCAATTCCTTGTATACTATGCGTGCCGAAATAACAAGATTAATTCTGAAGGCAGAACAACTAGAACTACCCGGGACCTCTTTGCTAAACCTCCCTCTGTTTGAAGCGCCATCTATTGAGACAATGTCAAACTATGTACTTGAAACTTGTCACCAAAACGTGAAAAGAAGACTGTCTCAAGACTGCCTGTATACGAAGGTTCACAGTCCCATTTTCAAAATTCAATTTGCGCGCGCTTCCTTAGGGCGACATCTCTTGAGACCATGTTAAACTATGTAGTCGAGAGCTGTCACTGGGTATTAGAGAGCCTGGCTTTCAGAGGGAGGTACCAGTCTATATTTGTTACTTCTGGATATCTGATTATTACACACACACAATTAAAATGCTCTCACAAAGAGCGAGATTATTTATAATGATGTTTATTTGACACAATAAGCTGTCGGCGGACGGCAGCGATCACGTTGGTCACGCCGTTGAAAGACCAAGCGTGACTGGGCCTTACAGGGTTAGAGAGACTATTTACGTGGGCTAAGTTGGCTAAGTGGGCTAATTTTCTTGTTATTTGTCCACTTATGTTTGGCTAAGTAAAAACGGCTTACAGGTATATTTTTGTTGTTACGACTTTTAACAGTTGTATTTGAATTGTTGTTAGGGAGACTTGAGGAGCTTTTCCTGTTCGTCCTGGCGGTAGTGCCCGTTGCGCGGTTCGGGCGAGCTGCGCGGCGCGCTGAAAGATACGCGCGCTATAGGCGATGCGGGCACCACGCTCGGATTCGGTGACACCTGCAGGATTATAAAATTGTTTCAAGACAGCGTTGTGGTATTCAAGATGATGTAATAAGGCATAGATAGAAAAGGGAATGGTTCGGTGTATTTATCGGTACATTTTTTTGTGAAAAAGCTCCACTAGTTTTGTTGTATTTACGAATTAAAAAATCGAACACACAGAAAAATTATTATGTATCTAATAAAGTAATCTCAACAAATATGTTCTATCAAAAAGCGACATCTGCGTCAAGTATGATACCTGTAAAGGTATCGGCTGCAGTGTGAAGGTTATTCAAAAATTTCACTAAATGTCACTAGCGGCGACGAATGCCGAAAGTCAGTACAAAGATCTAAAACAAAAACACAGAGGAAGAATTTCAACGATTCGGTAACTAGGCCCGTGGCTCAGATAGTTAGCGCAATTCTACGACGCAGCATGGACGTGGGTTCAAGTCCCACCGGGTAGACAAAAATGTTTCTGTGCGTTCGATCTGTGTATTCATAATCATAACAAAATAATAATAGTTCGATGATTTGTTATTTTTTTAAATATCTTATCGATTTTTATTTTTGGTAAATGTGGATATAATAGTTTTATCGAAATTGCATGCTACTGGGGCAGAGGTTGACAAGAGATGTCGCTTTATAAATTGTAACAACCAGGGCGACCGTGAGGTCTACTGACTCGATCTGTAGTTCAGTTGGTAGAGGCCGCCCTGGTATGGCAAAGACGCAGGTTCGAGTCCTGTAAGATCGAATGAATTTTTATTATTAGGAGTTGTGATGGCAGATGGAAGTAAAGCGACAGCCGAACGGTAACCAAGACATGACTACAGAAATGTGGGAGGTTGCCTGATGAAATGCGTAGACGACATCGTCAAAGTCGTAAGTAGCAAATTGGTGACGCTTACGCATAATTTTCATGAATGGAAAGTATAGGAAGTCTATAACCACTTATCAATGTCTGTCTAAGGAGTAGAACCTTATTACCCCTAAATATAAGAACTTATCGGGGGACATGTCGTGTACAGAGATGGGCAAACGCCCGGGTTAAAACCCATAAACGCCCAAAATCGGGGGCAAAAACTATTTACAGCGAAATATGTGTTGTAATCGAGTTATGTTCAAATTGAATGACATTATTACAAAAGTTTATCGCTGTCTGATAGACGATTCGATTTGCCTTTTTATTGAATCGATTTGCTTGAAAATCGATTCAATCGGAATAAAAATAAAATCGGACGTACTCTCTTAATTGTGAGAATCCTGAGGATTCCAAGGTGAGTACTTGTGGAGTTGCCTCTTTTTCGTCCAAAAAATATTGTTTACATCGAAATTTGTAATGAGTATGGCTCCTGAACTGGCTTCCACGATGTAACATGCCGTGGCGGTCTGAGTCCGCAAGAAGACGCAAGACGGAACCGGTCGTCATCATGCGAAATCACAATGTTAGTGATTAGAAAGATGGAAGAATTGAAAAAGTAAATGAGGTGTTAAGAACAGTGAATGAAAAGAGAAGCTTATTAAAGACAATAGAGAACCGAAGGGGGAAAATGTTTGGTCATCTGATGCGTGACGACAGTTTTCTTAGAAACATAACAGAAAAGGAGGTACAAGGAAAGAGAGGCAGAGGAAGACCGAAACGATGTCAAGGCTAAAGCGCTAAGTAGAGTGATTGGCGATTACTCCACCGACAAGAGCCTAGGCCTTAAATAAGAAGATGTGGCATATACCAAATTACATATATGCCGTTTCTGCCCACGATTTTGGCGACATTGTATTCTGATATTTTGCAATTATAGCAGTGTCTCTGTTACGATGCACTCGCGATCATTTGGCATGCCGATTGCATCCAAAATGCTCGTTGATTCTATTGTAAATAATATTTTGCAATTGCAATGCAATAAGTCTGACTTGTGATGTGATCGCGATTAGTTGGCGTGAAAAGCGAAAATATCAGAAAGAACAGGGTATTTATAAATAATAATAATAAATTTATTTACCGTAACTTACAGTTAACAATCACATATTTGAACTATGATCCCCACACTAGGCTAAGCCTGTCTCGTGGGAAGCAAAGCAGGTAAGATTAACGGAATAACAAAGCGGCTTATAGAAACAAGAATTAAGTTAAAAAGTAGTAAAATACAAAAAAAAATAACAAAAAGAAATGCTTATTTGAATAACAATAACCAATCACCACAAACATAACTAATTTTAAGTTACTTACATAATCTAACAATAGGTATATTACACTTTGTGCTATTAGGCAGAGTATTAGGTGTGTTACCGTGTGGGGGATGTGTGTGCGCGTGTGTGCGTGTGTGCGTGCGTGCGTGCGTGCGTGCGTGCGTGCGTGTGTGTATGTGTGTGTGTGCGCGTGCATGTGAGTGCGTGCGCGTGCATGTAAGTGCGTGCGCGAGCGTGCGAAAGAAAGTAGGACAGTGAAAGCATGATCTTGTACGTCACGTGTGTTAATTGGATTTTTACGATAACACGCGTAGTATTTTTTTCAGACTGCTCATAGTTCTAAGGTAACAAAAACGCCAGAATTTTCTTTTTTGCCTCAAAAACACCACAAAATTTAATGTCACATTTATTTGCCAGAATGTTGTAGATACGCTGAAACAGGAACCCATGAAAACGGTGCGCAAAGCTAGTACACACAGGAGTTGGAGGAATTTTGAAGTCTCTTCTTCAACATATCTGAGTATAAAGGGGTATTGAGAGCTTTTCGGTGTGTATAAACGGTAGCTCGCAATAAATATAACTTACGGACTAAGAACTTGCGCTTCTTTGAATAAGTCTACTGTAGGGTATCGTCGTGGCTTGCGCAGCGACACCTTTAAAACAGCTCTTTGAGCTCTTTCTAAAACCAAAAGAAATGTTCCAGCAGTTCCTCCCCAGGCGAGAATACAGTAGTCTAAAATTGATTGGCATGAAGCGAGATATATAGTTTTCAATAGTTGTCCATTTGTAGCCTCTCTTAACAATTTCATAGTGTAAATAAGCTTTCGTATCCTACCGGCTGTCATCGTTATGTGTTTTCTGAAATTAAGATTTTCGTCTAATATGGCACCTAAGTACCTTACAGAATCGGCCCTTTGTATAATATCGCAACTACAGTCAGCGTCTGAGGCCCCACAGCTTTCGATATGTACTTTTAAATATGTCATTGTAGATGGCGGGCTAGAGATGCAAGTTTTGTGAAAATTTAAAAAAACGTGTTTTTTCTGCATTTAGCGTTTAGGTGATAAAAGTTTTTTTTTTAGTAACTATTCAACGCTTACCTGACGTGAAGGAGTTTTATGTTCTCCACTAATGCTGATGTCTTCGTCGACGGCTTGTAACAACTAGAAAAAAAAAATATTTTAAGATATAACTTATCCTGCATTGTATGTATATTGGAAGTATATTGAGCATTTCGCACTGTTAATACAATAAATAGTGTATAAACTCAAAAGTGTATTTCCTCAGAATCAACGAAAAACTAATTATTCGCTTCCACTGAAAGATCTGTGTAAATTCTACTTGCCAAATACACATATTTAATTTAAAAATAAAAGTGAAAAAATAATTTCGTATTTTTTAATAAGGACTATAGAACTAGCTCACACAAAGCGTCTCATTTTGAGTTAAGTAGGTATCCTTTAGTTGTTTTGTACAATAATATTGTAACGACGGTGTTATTGACTTGTAGATAATCAAATTTTACTTTCAACAATGGTACAATGTCGAATTTAACATATTTTGAGTTATAACACTATTGTAATAGCAGTGCGATTTCTTATTTGAAATTAAGATTTTTTTTAACTTTTGTTCTTGAATGTGTTTTTTTTTTTTAATTTCTAGTCATGTTGTCAAAAATATAATACGTGACGCGATATAATAGCCCCCTTTATACGCTCACTCTATCGCGCGTGACCAGGAGTGTGCAGGATGACGCGCGGGAAAGCTTGCACGCGCAATCGTGGCCGATTACCAGTTTGAAGTTTTTTAAGCTAACGTTCTTTCATGTTCGTTTTTATTATAATCAGGGGTCGGAATAGGTAGAGTGTTTTTACCTAAGCTTCCGAGGAACATAGACAGAAAATGGCGACTACCTTACGACAATATTTTTTAGGTCATGGACCTGTTCGGGATTCGGGAAATCACTTAAAAATTGACGTAATTAGGGACAGGCAGATACACTATATTTATCTTATCTTTGCGAAACAGAGGGTCGGATGCCAATCGAGAGATCCTATTGTCCTAAGCAAATATTGTCATATGACATTTTGCCATAAATATAATAGTTTAGTAGGGAAAAAATAAAATGTGTATTTTTTGTATGGGACCATACCTTTAGTGCCCCATCGTTACAGTCTTAGTCGATCCTGTCTTGAAATCACTACAGACGTATTATTAGACCTACCTTCTATAGATATGCACACTAATCGCGCGCCCCAACGTGCCTATTCGCTACTTATGCGTGTCAAAAAATTACATAATGATTATAACGGAAGAACGTCCGTGTAAACGGCAACCTTGGAACGCGCGGTCGCATGCGCAACTGATGAACGCAATCCAGCAGTCTTTTCCTGTTCCTTCCAACATCTTTACACGCACGCTTAATCGATCACGAATGTTGGATCACGCGCGATTGTCTGTGTAAAGTCCGCTAATGACCTAGGCCGGTAATTTGTCATCATTTTCAAAAATCGAAATCGAGGAAGCGACTGACGTAATAAGGCCGGTAATTTGTCATTATTTTGAAAAATAGAATACGAGGAAGCGACCGACATATTGCTGGCCTAGACAATTTGAAAATAAGAATACGCGAAGCGAAACATTGCAGGCCTAAGCCAGTAATTTGTCATTATTTACGAAAATAGAATACGTGAAGCGACATATTGTTGGCCTAGGCCGTTAATTTCACGTTATTTTAAAAAATAGAATACGCATCATTTTGCAGGTGTAGGTCAGTAATTTCTCGTTATTTTCAAAAATAGAATACACGAAGCGATATATTGTAGGCCTAGACTCGGCAATTTCATGTTATATTACAAATTTAAAAAAAAAAGTTATTTTACATTAAAATAAATTAATAAAATTGTACATAATCCCGGCTTTATTTATAAGAATAGGAGACTTTCATATTAAATCGTGTGACATCCGAGTCTCCTATTAAAACTTATCACACCTCTGAGTAACGTTAGCCTTTGCAAGTCGATAAGTTCGAGTAATCGTACGGGTGTGACGTCATTTCGATTCGGGTGTTGTGAATAAAAATGAAAAGAAATCGTACGATATCAAATCGAATCGGTCGACAACTGAACCATCGTAAGGTTCTGAATCGGCGCACGCACATGGGACTTGTCAACTATACTCTATCAAATTCGATGTAGAATGTTTAATAACAAAACGTTGCTAGGCAACCAATGATGGCATAGGAAAAGAACATTTTTTTCAATGCTCATTATTAAGGCTTGCTCTGCCCACGGCCTGCTCCTTTAATTGGAATTTAAATATGTAAGTAGGTAATTGGGTTATGTAGATCTAATACTTACCTATGATACGTATGATTTAGGAATACATAAGTTTTTGCATCCTATTAATATTACTGCTAGATGGTAGGTAATAGTAGACCAAAAGATACAAAATTATAAGATTTTATTTGATATTAATCTATTACATATTATATCATCCAGCATCTACTCGTATTTCCGATTCCGAACTTGAACTATCACCAGAACTCGAATCTTTCCAATCTCACCCTTCAAATCAAAAAGTGACTAGGGATGACACAGTTTTACAAATAATTACTGGTCATTTTTATGTCATTTTCAGGTGATTCGAAACTTCCGTTGAATAATATTCATTATGAACATGGGTTCAAGATTAGTATTATCCATAATCTAGCTTTGAATTTCGGGAGGAAATATTG
Source organism: Hyposmocoma kahamanoa (assembly GCF_003589595.1). Taxonomy (NCBI): domain Eukaryota; kingdom Metazoa; phylum Arthropoda; class Insecta; order Lepidoptera; family Cosmopterigidae; genus Hyposmocoma; species Hyposmocoma kahamanoa. The sequence goes on along the minus strand of NW_020653622.1, from coordinate 123,053 downwards.
AAATTGTGGTAACTGTGAGAGCCTGAGATGAAAACCCTAAAAATCATATGTTTTTGTTTGTTGACTTTCCACATCGAATTTGGCTACAGTATAGTCTCAGAGTAACGGGCGTAGTAGCAGTGCCTATGAAAACTTTGCGAGCTCTGAATGGCACTGCAACTGCCATGGAGAGGCGTGGCGTACGACTTGTTTGTCCCGTCATTTGGCTTTATAAAATAAATTCAGCAATTTCTCAGAAATAAAGGTCATCACAGAATCGGCTTGAGTTGGTCAGAAGAAGCTCGGCGGTATAAGCGGAAGCGAAACGCGCAACGTCTTTTTCACTCTAATTACAAGGACAGCTTTTTCTGGCCGGCTTAATACGATTCCATGTCGATAAGTGTGGTAGCTCCCTTATGTAAATTTTCTTACAATCAAGTTTGATCTTTTTTCTCCAATATCCTTATAATTCTTGACAACTGCATCAAGACTTGTTGTTCCATTTCATTAATTTTCCTCTCAAGTGCAATTCTCTCGTTCCTCCACTCAAAACTGTTCGATTCCCCGCTTTCATCGGGCACAACTTTCGATGTACCAATAATTTTATCAATGGTCGTATTTAAAACATCATTATTGTTTATACTTTTCGGTATTACAATACTTATCTCGGTATCTATTGTATTTGTTGGTATTTCTGTACCTATATTTGGGACTTTTGTGTCTTCTGTGTTTTTAGGTATCTCTGGTATGCTGGTTATTTTGATGCTTTTTGGTATTTCTGCACCTGTGTTTAGTATTTTGGTATCTAGGCTATTTTTGGTCAAGACATCAATGTTTTTAGTACTACCTTCAATGGTGTAGTCTATGTTTGGATTAGCTTCTAAATTGACACCAAGAGGTTCAGAAGATATTTTGGTATAAGGGGGTTCTTTAATTGATTCTACGTTTCTAGTAATCGCACCTTCCGTATCAAATATAACCCTAGTTACTTCATTTGCTATACTAAAACTAGTTTCAACAGCTTTTGAAATTAAACTTTTAGCTGTTTCTTTAATAGTCATTATTTTGCTATTCAAAGTGGCATCACTACCGACAGTTACACTAACTTTGGTATCATCCTTATTTCGCAAACATTCCACATTGGTATCAAAATTATTTCTAACATTTACACCGTCAAAATTTATATCAACGCTATTTGTCAATGTCTCAGCACTATAATCGGCACCAAAGTTATTTGTGATACTGTAAATCAATGTTTGAGTAAAAAATATATTATTCATACATTCATTTATAATTTCAGTAACAATTTGAATTGATATACTGTTATCGTTGCTTGCGCGACTGCATAACAACTTTCCAACTTCGTTATCAAACAGAAACCTTGTACTTGTGGTAACATCCCTATTTTCTACTATATTGATTGTATCACTTGTGCTTAAATGACTTGTATTTAAGTCTCTAACTTGTGAGAAATCATTGGTTTCGAAATTTGTAGTACTTGGTAAATTTATATCTTTTGTACTTTCTACAGACACCACTAAGTGTATTTTATGTACGTCTAAAGTATTTGGTATATTTTTGGCATGTTTTGGCGCACCAGTTGCGGTATCTACAATATTTTTTGTATCAGAGATATTGGTATTAAATATGTTATCAATATGAGTAATATTCACTACATTTCTGGTATTTGCAAATATTTCGGCATCCATTGGATTACTGTCCATGTTAGTGGTATCCATAAAACTTCTAGTATGCATCAAATATCTGGTATCATCTGTATTTGCAGTATGCACTGGATCAATGGTATCTAGTACATTTTCGGTATCAAAATTAGACGTGTCCTTTACATTCCCTGTACTAATTTTCATGGCATCATTATCAGATATGTCATGAAAAGTTAAAAGAGAAGAGTCCGTGTGAAATTGAGTCCTTTTTTTCTTACATTTATTGTCTACATCTGTAAAAAATTGAGGTACGGTTGAAATCAATATAACGAGGCTTAGCTTGGCTTGGCTTGATATACAAAGTTGGCAACCACCTCTTCGGCAGGCGAATATGGTTGACAAAAGCGTGTTTAAAAACAGAAATATAACAAATCGTTTGAAACGTTTAATAAGCCGATCGGGTAGGTACATATTTACACGCATTCTTCATTTTACACTCTGGCAACACTATCCTTTCTTCCCTTCTCTGCACGCTACTTCAAAACGTTTTGTTAAAATTTCAAAATACTAAAATTTTTAAATAGAAATAAAAACTCTTACAAGTATTAAAACTCTACTTAAAATCTCCTTCACGGAGTAAATCCTGGTCTTCGCGTAACTCTAATTAAAAATGCGACTATAATCGCTAAAAACGTAAATTGTTGTCCTTCCTTTCTCTTTCGGACCATGGTTACATCTCATATTTCAATTATCAGTTCGTACAGGGAAGTACTGCCTTACATATTTCTGTCGCCAAGCAGTAATGTGAATGTAACTGCGTTTCGATTTTGAAGAGTAAGGGTGCTGGTGAAATTACAGGCACATGGGACTTGTCAACTTATGTCTCAAGGTGACGGGCGCAGTGGCAGTGCCCCTCAGATCTTTGGGTTTATAGCTCTGAGTGGCACTGATGTTGTCATGGGGCGTTTTACACGAACCTGATTGTAAGCTACTACAGTAGCTTACCATCAGGTGCACGACTAGTTCATCCCGTCACCATCTTATTAAAAAGAAATGTTCGCGATAAAGTCAACTGCACGTTACATACAGCATTGGGAATGTTTGATGCCGTAGTAATATATAATAATATAAATAGTACGAGGTCTTATTTGCCTTTGTTAGATCATTAACATCAACTCGTACCACTGCTGGATACGGATCTCCGCCAAGCTAAATGTCTAGGCCATTGTCCGCCACGTAGGCCCAATTCAAATTGTCTAATTAGATATTACATACTAACCAAAAAGGTACTAACTAACCAGGTGTTTTAATTTGTGTCCAGAATCGATTTCTCAAGCATTCCACGCAGCTGTTCGCATCGATATCATTATCCACCTTAACTATATAGGAGTTAGATTCAATTTTGCGCGCTGGTCCGGCCCATTCGTTAGGCTCGCTTTCTCTGTCTAAGTGCAAGGGGTGTTTTAAAAGCATTGGTATTATACAGTAGTACAGTTCTAAGAATTTTCATACTTTGTTAAAACAACTAAGCGTGAAGCCACGCGAGATGCATTACAACCAGTGTTGCCAGATTAGGCGATTTGTCGCCATCTAGGCTACTACGACGGGTCGCGCGGTGACTAAAAGTGATATTCAGGCTATGTTTGAAATAGGAAAAGACGATTATAGGCTACTTAACAAAATGTCTGGGGAATTACAAATTTGATTGGGGATTTTGTGGGAAAAGGGGTTTAAAATAACTTATTTGGGGGTTTAAGTATTTCGACGTGTGGGGAATAAAGATATTCCCATTGTCATGACGTGACAATGGGAAGAGCTAGAACGACAGTCGTTAGATGATAAATAAAACGTCATGATAAAAATATGACGACAGTCCGTCGTGCGAACGACAAGTCAACTGCCAAGAACCGGTAAATTGTCGTCTCGATGTAGTGGGAACAGCTAGACACGACAGTCGTTCAACGATGAAATAAACATCCACGACACAGTCACGACAGATTGTCGTGATATGGGAACAGGCTAGACGCGACTGTCGTCCAACGATAAATAAAACGTATAGCCCTTAGGGTCGTCACCAGTAGTGACAGTGCCTCTCAGATCTTTGCGATTTAAAGCTCTGAGTTATAACTGCAACGGTTGCCACCAGGTGCACGACTTGTTCACCCCGTAGCTTGACATCACAAAAAAAATTGCATAAATAAAAATTTACAGACGCCTTTGACTATACAACTGAAGTATGATTTTTAAACAGGTTAAATTATCTAACCTCGTATATTATCCCATTTATTTTCCCAATAATTGCATAGAGATTTTGTAGAATTATTCGCTTCGTATAGTTCTGAATCGCGCCACGCATTATTATAGTCAGCACGGTCGCTTGACATGTGACCTTGGTCATGGGATGTGTGAGCTCGGTCATTTAAACTGACGACTCGTTCGTTTAACCCGTCGAGTTG
>NW_020653622.1:104816-118554 GCF_003589595.1 Hyposmocoma kahamanoa | reverse complement strand
GCTCGGTCATTTAAACTGACGACTCGTTCGTTTAACCCGTCGAGTTGATCCGATAACCTGTCGGCTCGCTCTGATTCACCGTCTGGTCGATCTTGCGACCCGTCAGACGATCCGTAAGCAGATTGTGCCGATACTTGCATTAGTTCTATTGGCGAGAGCTGAAATTTGTGTTACATTTATGAAACGCATAGTTTAGTTTTAATATCCGCCCGAATAATGTTTAGGCGTCTTTTTCTCTCAAGTCACGTTCTTACGAGCAAGAAAGAGACAATATGAAGTACCGTATCGTCGCAGTGAGTGTAATTATATTTTTAATAGGAAATGATATTATTTTTCCGGATTTAAATCGTGTATATTTGTTTTTTATAATATACGCGATTTAAATCCGGAAAAATAGTTGCGTCTTTTATGCTATTTTCAAATTTTATGCATATCGGTTGAGGAAACGCCTAAGAGACCCCCCACAGTCAGCGTCTCGCCAACGCAAAAGGCTAATTAATTGATCGACGCATATATTTCTTTACAATTATTTATTTATCTAATCTAATTAAATTATAACATCCACCATTATGACTTATCCTGTATCAATTAAATTAATTTGGTAATGCATTTAGGAAATGAAACTGTTTTTCCGGATTTAAACCAAAACGTTTAAGGCTCTTTACAGGTGACATCAACCGTGACCATGGGACCTGTAAAGGGATCGAAACGTTGGTTTATTTGAAAAAATAAATATAGTTGTAAATATAATTGTTTAATTCTTTATTATTATTTTGCATGCTTTTGTTTAATGCTGAATAGGATTAAGTTCTCATTAAATTTTACCATCAACATTTTATAATATACCGTACCCTATTCAAAACGAATAAATACATTTAAATTTAAAAAAAAGAAGAAAAAAAAAGAAAAAAAAGAATTTAAATTTGAACGCACGCACAGCGACCCCGCAACGGTTATCCAACGCCAGCACTGGGCCGACTGCAGCATAGTACTGAAAGTTAGTACACGCCATACGGACGTCTTGTCGACGCGGCTATGCGTGCCTTGGTAAAACGCTAGTGAGAGAGGGTCTCTAAAAGTTTCCATTGGTTGATTTCGCTTCGACAAGGCTCAAAATTCATATATAATGTAAAACCAAAAATATAACCTTATTTACAGTCGATGTAGATCCTAAATCGTCCTTAGTAGAGGCGGTGGTGCTTGTAGATTTACCGAATAGCTTCTTGGATATAAGTGATATTGGTATATTTGCGTATGAGGAGTTGCATAGGTGCTGGAAAGGGAGGGTAAGAGGATAAGGATCAATTTATATTGGGGCGGAATGGAAGCGAATTTTTGTAACGATATGGTGGTAACTTTATGGTCAATTGTATAACGTATAACCTAAATACGAGACAAAGATTTCTCGCGGATGTTCGAGAATGCTCAAATGCGGAAGTGGCGTGAAGGCAGGCGTAGAGTGACGTGAAACGTCGATGAAATACTACAATATCAAGGCGCAAATGAAAAAGGTCGCGAATGCGGAAATTGACGCTTCCTTTTCATTCTATTCCGCGACAATGTAAATTGAGCCTAAGGTATTTAACGGCTGGGGAATTTGCAGGTTTTATATGCAAAATTTTGTAGCTGTAGAGCTCTTTGTGAAAGAATTCGTCCAGGGAAGTATTGCCACCTTACCTATTTCTGCCGCCAAGCCGTAATGTCAGCATTACCGTGTTACGGTTTTGAAGGGTAAAGGTGCTGGTAAAATTACAGGCACATAGGACTTGTCAATTTATATCTCAGGGTGACGGGCGCAGTGGCAGTGCCCCTCAGATTTTTGTGATTTAAAGCTCTGAGTGGCACTGCAACTGTTATGGACAGGCGTGCAGCTTTTGTCCCGTCACTTGATGTTATATATTAATACACATCTGCACACATAATTCGAGTCACCACGCGTTTTCAGTATTAAGTGCCCCAAGCTTAAACAATGTTTGATTGATCAAAAATTATTACGCAATTTTGAAACTAGTAGACTAAACGTCTCTTCCATAAGTCCTTGTTGAGAATTTGGATTTGCAAAACCGGGGGAAAACTTTTTCTTCAATGATAAAATTATTTTTGTATTCTAGCCCTTTACGGCAAAAAAGCGAGGAGACTCGAAGTATGTGTGCGGGAGTATATATATTCCGTCCCGAAAGTAAGTCAGATGGACGTAGTAGTAGTTTAGTAGCAGTAGAGCTACTTGTAAATTAATTCGTCCTGGGAAATACTGTCACCTTACCTATTTCTGCCGCCAAGCAGTTACAGGCACATGGGACTTGTCAGCTAATGTCTCAGGGTGACGGGCGTTTTCTTTACTTAAGTTCTGAATGTCATTGCAACTGTTATGAACTTGTTCGTTCTGTCACTTGATATAAAAAAAAAACCACACAGATCACGATTGTTAGGATGAAGTGTTCAAATAAGTTTCATTAACGTGTAGAGGAGGATACCTAACAAGATGGTCCACTGTTCACAGTTCTATTACGGTCTTTTTAAATAACGACGTTATCAAACTAACCTTATCAACTTCGGTATCGAATTGCTCGTTCGTTGCTCCTTTGGACATTGCCCCTTTCTCCATTAACGTAGCGCGTTTCGCCGCCAGGTATAAAGATCTGAAAATGTAATAAGCTTCGTATATTGCACTGTTATTACAATAGTGTTATAACATTTTAACCGACAAAAAAGGAGGATGTTCTCAATGCGACTGTTTTATTTATTTTTAAATGATTCTTTTTTTTTGTTAGAAAAAGGGTATCACAGTGGTGAGCTCATTTAAATTTGAAGAAAATATTCCTTGTGTAAGGGTGGCAAACTGGGCGTGAATTCGGTTTCGCGCACTTTTTACAATAACCTATTTCAATAAAATTTGCAATAATCGACCTACGTAAAGTATAGTATGTTGAAATTGCCAAGTTTACAGGGGAGCCTTTAAAAGTTCTGAATTGTCTCAAAAGAGCATAACACGTGACTTTAGCATTTCTAGTTTTATTTGGCAAAGCTATTATAAAAGTCTCACAGACTATAATAAAATCCTAGATATCGGTTAAATAATCTATTAGATGATCGTGTTATGTTCATTTCAGTGAATTATAACTTTAAAACTCTTCCCTGTAAACTTGGCAATTTCGACATACGATATTCTACGTAGGAGGGGTCAATATGTAATTCCGTGAAATTATTCTTCTATTAATTATTATTCGTTTTCTGTGCTATCGTACAAAGGTCTGTTACAATTTCTTTTTTATAATATCAAGTGAGAGGACGAACAAGTCGTGGGCATGGTGGTAAGCGACACGTGGTAGGATGGTCGGGTTGTTTGTGATAGGTTTACAGCTTTCCCTTACCATTTCATGTATAGCCAGTTAGTTTTAATTCATCGAGTATATAACCAGAAATAGAGACGAAATAACGGTCATCCATCCCTGGCAACTCATCAGGTAAATGGGCCTTATATCACTTTTAAATATCAACTCCCGTTTGCACTGAAATCACAAATTAAAAAAATGAAATAGTACAGTGCCAACAACTGACCTGTGTGTACGTATCCGTATATTCCCAAAATATTTTATATTTATTGTAATAAAGATAATATCTCTAATTATGAGGGGCTGTTCCATACGGTGGCGTGGGAAAAACAGCAAAACATCTAATTACAAAACAAACGGAATCACATTTCATCAGTAATTAAATACTAAATATGTATTTATAACAAAGCTCAAGCTAAACTGGTCGATTTGAAGTGAAACAATTGACGACACCCATTAATTGTTTCGAGTTAAGGCTGGCCAATCGGAACGCAGTTGTCACCGTAATGATTTGGCAGAATAGTTTTCAAACAAATTACATGACATTTCTGGTTATATCCTCGATGCTTTAATTACACATACAAGACGATACTCAACAGTAACACTCAACAAATATTCGTACAACACTGAGACGGAGAGTTAGTTGTTAGTAAGCTGATTGGCTTTACACGCCCTTTCTACTAAACCGACGATATTACATACATACCTCTTAACGGTGAGGTAGAACGTATCCGTGATTGCGCGCACACTGTAATCTGGCACGAAGGTGTGACGCAGCATTGAATCCATGTTGATATTCTGGAGGGAGCCCATGGCGCTAGGGGTTGGAGACTCTGCTGTAATTATATAAAGTTCTTAATGGACATCACGACGATTTACGACCATGATATTAAATATTTTTGTAAAATTGTTATAAGCTATTTATTTGAAACAAACCAACGTGGCATATGCCTCAACTACTATCAGAACCGAAGTCGCTAAAACTCACACATTTTTAATTTGAAACACTACAAAATCTTGATATTGATTGGTCGTAGTTTCAAATTTAAAAAGAAATAACAAATTCTGGATTGTTGATATAATTTAAACTTTATTCTGTTGGCATATCGTTGAAAGTTCAATACCATCAATACCAGCTATTGTTGCAAGTTACATTTTGATACTATATTGAAATTTCAATGTGCTACCATTTAGCGGTTCATGCTGAGCGTCGACGAATTGGAGTTATTAATTTAGTTCTCCAAACAATAAAGGACCATATTGCAGGGGTACATAGGGCGCACTATAAGTTTCCGGAACTGGCCATTTATATAAACAATATTTAAAAAGTAATTACAAAATTTGAAAATGGAACTTTTTGGCTGTAGAATACAGTTTGTTTCATCTGATTGTCACTTGTTTTTACATTGTGGCGTCATTTCAGAAATTGGTTGTCTACATCACCATGGATTTAACTCGTGAAAATTTTCGTAGTATGATTTTCTAAGACTTTAAGTGTAATTTAACAGCTCAACGGAGCTTCGCTCGACTTCAAACTGCTTTTGGCGATAAAGCACCATGCAAGACAACTATTTATAGCTGGTTTGCAGAATACAAACGCAGTCTTGTGACTCTTAGTGACAAATTTCGTGATGGTTGCCTGTCCACTTCTGTGAACAACAAAAATATCGATGCTGTGCGCCGTATGATCAAAACAGAGAGGCATGTGACATACCATGAGATTCGGGCAGACACGAATCAAATACAATCAATACTACATAAACATTTGGGCGTGAAAAAGCTGTGCTCTCGGTGGATACCACACAATTTGACTGAGGCTCAAAAAACGGAACGCGTCACTTGGTGCTATGCCATGCTTACCAGATTCAACGAAGGGGCGTCAAATTTGGTGTGGGGTACAGTAACAGGCGATGAAACATGGGTTTATAGTTATGATCCCAAAACCAAGCAGCAATCGAGCGCATGGGTCTCTCGAGATGAGTCGAAACCAACCAAAGTAGCGCGCTTGCAAAGTGCCTCTAAGCGGATGATTGCTTCTTTTTTTAATAAATAAGGACACGTGGCTGCCGTTGCTTTGGAGAATCGTTGTACCGTGAATAGTGATTGGTACACGACCATTTATTTGCCGGAAGTTATTGCCAAACTCCGTAAAAATAACCGTAAACGCCGTATCATCTTGCACCACGATAATGCCGGTTCTCACACGGCCAGACAGACAAATGAATTTTTGAAGGTGAACAACGTTGACCTTAAGAGCCATCCCGCGTACAGTCTGACCTGGCACCTTGTAACTTTTATTTATTTCCAAAAATTAAGGACCAGTTACGCGGTCAATGATCTTCATCACCTGAAGAGGGGACGAACTGTGTACTGTCCGTACTACTACTGTCTGTAGACTGTCGCACCGCGCAGCTACCTCAGGAACGGAATCAGTTAAGCGGTAGGCTTGTAAGTCGATTTTTTTATGAAAATGTGTGGCTCACCTACGCCAACGTTTTGTGTGAGGGCCTGTACGCCGAAGTAAGTGAACGGCCCCGCCTCGAAGACCAGGTTCTCGCGACCCACAGTCACTTCCACACGACCTTCGAGGATGAGGACGAAATAGTCCACCTGAAAAAAAAAATCGATAAAGTTAGTTAGTAGACTCTAAATCTTTGTCTTGTGATTTTATTACTTTGTTGTATCTCACTTGTTCTATACATCCTGTATTTTCACAAATAAATCAATCAATTATGCATTATATTTATACAGGGTGATTCAAATTCATTATACAAATTCGTTATTTGTAAAATACTAACAGCCTCACAGGACTATACAATGTGTTGATTTGCATTCTCGGCATATTTTCAGAGGTCGTTCTATGTCCGAAACTGTACCTAAATCACTAAAAAAATAAATTGCAAAAAAATCGTAAAAAGGTCCAAATAAGAGAACTTGCACGGCACGTGCTACCAAAACTTGTAGCTCAGCGGGCCGCCGAAGTATTGCTCTCTCTTTCTCAAATGCATTAAGCATCCGCGCGTCATCAGTGCGCTCGCTGCGTATAGCCTTGTATACAATTTTTAAGATACTAACCGGTTTTCCTTGATGGTACACATAAGTGGAAGGATCCTTTTTGGTCTTCCCCTTGAGTTTGATGTGGTGTATGACATCTTGTCTTAGAAGTCGACGTAGTACTGTTTCCGACACAGTGTCGGGTCTAAATGCTTCTACACCTGTAAGAAACGTGTCCATTCAATGATCTATCCATTCCGAGATCCAAAACAAAACTAAGGTTCAGGACATAGGAGATCGGGTAACAGAGGTAAAACGGAACTTAAGTTCATCTAGGCTTTCGCCCTGCCACCATAGTGCTTTGCCGCCAATCAATAATATGAGCATTACTGCGTTCCGGTTTGGAAGAATAAGGGTGCTGGTGAATTACAGGCACAACGGGCTTGTAACTTTGTGACGGGTGCAGTGGCAGTACCCCTTAGATCTTTACGATTAAAAGCTATGACAATGGACAATTGGACAATGCTGTGTGTCTCAGTTGTGACACACTCGCGATCAGCATGTTAAAGACATCCAAATTGTTGATCGATTGTATTAAAATTGATATTTTGCAATTGCAATGCAGTACCCCTCAGTTGTGAAACATTCGCAGTCAGTTGGCGTGTTGATCGCATCCAAACTGCATGGATATTTTGCAATTGCAATGCAACATATTTTAGTTGTGTGATGCACTCACGACCCAAATTGCTTGTCTATTTTATTGTACTTCTTGTGCAATGCACTATGTTTCAGTTCTTATACACGTGCCATTACTTGGCATTTGGATTAGATGCAAATTGTATGGATATTTTGCAATTTCAATGCAGTATATCTCACATGTGATGCACTCGTGATCAGTTGACCGCATCCAAATGTCGATTGTATACTTACTGATGTGTTGCAATTGCAATGCAGTATGTCTCAGTTGTGATGCATTCGCGGTCATTTGGCGTGTTGATTGCATCCAAACTATATCAATATTTTGCAATTGCAATGCAGTAGGAATGCAGCTCGTGTGACAACGGAACAAACAAAAATTAATGAATGATAGTCCATAACTCCACTCACTGGTTGAAAGGAACTGGAAGGTTGCCAATGTGAGTTGGGGCGAGATGTGTATCCTCTGGTGCTCGTGACGTTCGGCGAATGCGGCCAGGTCTTGCAGTTTATTGGCTGGGCGGTTGCGACGGCGTTTCGAGCGATTGTCCACTGGAAAAATGGAAGTATAATATTTTCATTGATATATATGGGTAATAAAGTGGACTAATAACTCAAGTCGACTACTATTCTCAATACTACAGATCGTAACTCTAAAAAAAAATCGAAATTCAGTCTTACATCTAAAGTGCGCGGATCGATCAAAGTTGTTAATGAAAATAATAATAATAATGCACACAGTCAGCACTAGGCAAACCTTGTGTCGCGGGTGCCATGGATACACACATAGACGGTTTATCAGACAAAGAAAGAGAGTAGAACCCGAGAAAAAGAACTTCTTTGAAAATTTATTACATTGTGCATATCTAGCTTTCAAATTCTGCAAGGGAGCCGATACAATTTTTTTATAAAAGAAAAAACAAAACATCTCTAAAATTTTTGTCCAACTTGGAAATGGGGTTAATGTTAATAAAGATCTGACTTGGAAGAAAAGTCAGGTGTAAAAAAATATGACATTTTAAGGTTTACAATAATAATAATAATAATAATAATAATGTTTATTTCACAAAATAGTTTACAACATAATAATGAAGTCCCTGATCCTGTGCTAGGTATAACCTGTGTGACAGGAGCCAGTGTCCTCTCCCAAATTTTGACAAGCCTCAGTCTATTTCATGAGAAAAAAGAAAGTGATAGAATTTACTATAGTACTGTTTCTAATAATTATTATAAGTTGGACACATTTTAATATGCACATTGTGATAAATATTATAGATGGATCGGATAGTGACTTAGCCGGATACCGGATATCCGGCGAGCACCAAGGCCGGATATCTGACCCACTGCCGTAAACCTATCCCGACCGGTTTGATTGATTGATTAGTGAATGATTGCACTTTCACATTGACGATTTGATTTGTTGTCGTGACTTGGTTTTTATGAAAACGATTCATTTATTCAATAATACAAACAAACACACGACAAAAAAATGTAAACATTGAAATTCATCACAAATTTGACAATATTTTAATATCAGTGCTGTTTGTTTGTCGTGCCGAATGCAAATTTCTTGAGGTGGAGAAGGACAAAAAACAATTACATAATTGTTTGGCTATATTAAAATTTCTAGTTATTGTAAGTATTATTAAATATGCGAAAAAAAAAATCTACTTACCGTCTTATTATTGTGGGTAAACATTGTGTTTGAAAACAGTTCAACTCGACAATGATCGCGATCACTTAGTCGTCTGGCACTAACAAATAGTACTTAAAATTTAACAAAGTTTGCAAGAGTTTATAGTGAAAAACTATCTTCTGAAGCTGGTCTTGTTTATAAAAATAAATGGAAACATTTACCGCTTAATGCACAAAAAACTTGTCTTTATCCACCATAATTTGCCTGATTTGAAATTTGGGTACTAAATTTACAGATAGCGTTATCTAACATCATAGTTAATTCAGTTACAAGTAATAAACAGATTGTCAACGAACCTGCAGTTTCTTTTTATCTTATTATTATCATATTTAATCAATAAATCAATTTATTTGGCGAACTGATTATGATTTTTTCTCAGTTTTAAACATTCGGTATCCGGCTGGATATTGGTCTACTATCCGGCCAGATAGTAAAAATAAGCCGGATATCGGATCGCCACAAAACCATTCGTTATAATTTTAAAGTAGGTTCAGGTTTTGGTTTAATTGATAATTAAATAATTCCAATTACTACTACAATTGGGTATCGGTTTCATAATAATTTAAAGTTAACAGCCAGTTCTCAGCTTCGAATTTAGCTTCACGAGCAGATAAAATATATATGTTGTACAATTGTTCTACGTGGAACTGAGTACATGCAACTACTGGGAATAAACCTACACAGGAACTAAGAAATTGACTTACGAAACACATCGGTCTCGTCAACAATCTCTGCCTGTATCATTTCCTCAATGACATCCTCCAATGTGACCAATCCTATTGTTTCGTAGAACGGATCGCCTTCACCCTCGTTGTTGATGCGATGCACGAACGCCATGTGGCCCTTGTGGCCTGCAATAATAATAATCTTTATTTACCAACAACAGGACTACATTACTTTTTTATTTATTTATTGAAGAAAACCAACGGCGTATACAAAGAAAAATGTGTACAGAATGCTTAAACTAAAAGTAAGGCTAATAACAGGTTTCCCTAGTTTGAAACATACCGTGGAAAACAATGTAATTCAGTAACTTACGAGCATGTATAGTAGAACCTTAAGTATTTGACTGAATTAAGTTTAGATCTTAAATATTTTAAGTAAATTAAGTACTTTAATAATTAACCTTAAGTATTTTAAGTTGCGAAAATCATAATAGAAAAATAAGTTATAAATTAGATACATTAAATACATTACATATGTACAACTCGTACATAGCTATCATAAAGAAAACAGAAAATGACCCATTGAGCATACTCTCATTATTAATGCCATATACAGACTCTCACTATGTAAAGATATTTCCGTATATAATATATAATTGACTTATATACCCACGCATAAACAAATCGTAACGAATTCTTTACTTGATGTTTGTTAAGATTACGTTACAGATTAAGTTACATTCGCATTTACACTATGTTTCTTAATGCTTTAATAGCAGTAATGCTCCTTGTGAAAGAGTTCGTCCAGGGTAGTACTGCCACTTTTCCTATTTCTGCCACCAAGCAGTAATGTGAGCATTACTCGTTCTGGTTTGAAAAGGTTAGGTTGAAAATGAATATTAATATAATAACGTCCCGCAATAGGGAAACACTGTGTCGCGGGTGCCATGGACACACACATAGACAACATACATATTATATACACAGACGACAAATTACACCCAAACTCACGAGAGAAATAAATGTAGGCCATATAAATATTTCTCCCGGCCCGGGAATCCAACCCGGGACCTTTGCGTGGCAGTCCGGCATGGTAACCGTTCGGCCATGGAGGCAGTTATTGAATTGATATTCAATTATTTTGTTATGTGAAATTACTCCACTAGTTTGTTATAATTATTAATACAAAGTCGAACACATAGAAAAAATTCCTTCGATCCGTCTGTATTCGAACCGACGTCTTCTAGCATACCGTGCCTGAAGCTATAACAACTAAGCCACGGAACGAACTAGCGGACCTCACGAATTTTTCTATGTGCTTGTTGTCGTATCTTTGTATTTGGTTTTTCAGAGCCTTCTTCATCGTAGCGCCATGTATGCGAAATCTGTAAAAGTATTTCTTCATCCAGTTAGATACCTTTACAGCTACCAGCCCCGTCTGGAGATGTCTATTTTATAGAGATATCTATAAGTTGACTATTGTTTTTAATGCTGAGTTTATTAGCTTCTTACAAGAACGATTTTATTGTATTCGAACCTTGGAACTTGGAACCTCTGCTGTCCCGATTTTTTTGTCCCATACAATGAAATGAACCTTACATAAAACTGAGTCGATCAGCACTAAAAAAAATTTTGATCAATTTTGTTCATTTTTATGGATAACTCACGCTTGACCAAAAAATGACTATCCTAAAATTGTTTTCACAAAAAAAGACTTAGTTTCTATAAACACTATAATGGGGACTATTATGCCATGTAAAAAACATAGAGTATATAACCAGAAATAGAGACGAAATAAGGGCCACCCATCCCTGGCAACACATCAGGTAAATGGGCCTTATATCACTTTTAATTAAATATTAACTCTCGTTTGCGCTGAAATCACAAAATAAAGCTGAAATAGCACAGCGACAACAACTGACCCGTGTGTACGTCTCCGTATTTTCCAAAAATATTCTGTATTTATTGTAATAAAGATAATATCTCTAACAATGGGGGCTGTTCCATTCAGTGGTGTGGGAAAAACAACAAAACATCTAATTACAAAACAAACGGAATCACATTTCATCGGTAAAAATTACATTTAATATTTAATTAAATGTAATTTTTCATTTTTCGTCCTTTATAGCAAAGTTCAAGTTAAACTGGTCGATTTGAAGTGTAATAACTGACGACACCCGTCAATTGTTTCGAATTCAGGCTGGCCAATCGGAGTACAGTTGTCACCGTAATGATTTGGCAGAAAAGTTTTCAAACAAATTAAATGACATTCGTCTCTATTTCTGGTTATATACTCGATGTATGTAAATAATTACTATAATACTTTACAATCTCAGTCATCATGTTACTTTACGACCAGTAAAGGGCTCGAAAAGTTGGTTTGTTTGAAAAAAACAAATATAAGCGATTTAAATCCGAAAAAATAGTTTCATTTCCTATGTGTAACAATAGCAAAAACCTAAGCACTCGATGTACCATTATAATCTTATCCAAGCATTGACTTACAATTATATGGACGTCGGGTCCGCGCTAAAAAGTGTCCGAACTTATAGGGCGTTAAAATCGTATACAGAGCGTCATTCGCGCTTTAGTCTTCGTTTGTTCGACTGACAGCGACGCAAACAAAATTAGACAGCACTGCGATGACATTACAATTTAAATTCAACGTTTTAGCTTTTTCATATTCCTTTACATGCCACTACGTTTAAATAGGTTGACTTGGGACATTTTTTTCGTGGTTTTTGTATTAGACCCGTCGTCCATTTATTTGTAAGTCAATGTATCCAAGACAGTTAAGTCCTTGCGCGATTTCGCACTCATTACCTTCTTTAAACTGCTTAAACATGACGTCCAGAGTGACGTCCTCGAATACGAAGTTGCAGGGGTTCTGGTAGTACTGGCAGAGGGTCCTCAGTGGAGTGTTGTCGTCCGGGTCCACGAAGGCCAGGTCTTTGATGAAGAGGACCGTTACTATGTTGCCCCGGGTGCCTTCATAGACGGGGATCCGGGAATAGCCTGGAAACAAAGAATCAACATTATTTTTACAACATAATGTACCATATTTTAGAACGAACAAGTTTTATTATAGCGAATAAAGAACTGATTTATATAGTGATTTATTACATAAACTTCACCTATCCTGCCGCCAAGCAGTAATGTCAGCATTACTGCATTCCGGTTTTGAAGGGTAAGGGTGCTGGCGTAATTACAGGCACATGAGACTTGTTAAATTATCTCTCAGACGCAATAGCGGTGTCCTTCAGACCTTTGACATTAAAAGCTCTGAGTGGCACTGTAACTGCTATGGACAGACGTATAGCTTACAACAGTTGCAGTGTCACATGTCCACATGGCCACTCAGAGCTTTAAATCGCAAAGATCTTAGGGGTACTGTAACTGCGCCCGTCACCCTGATTAATAAGTCCCATGTGCCTGTAATTTCACAAGCACCCCTTGCTTACATTACTGCTTGCCGGTCGAAAAAGGGAAGGGAGATCTACTGCTACTAAAACTTAACTATGAAAGTCCAGATTGTGTGTCGAAGAAAAAATAAAAGCAATTTTCCTGATATTCAGGCTTCACCTGGTAACTATTCGTTGTTGGAGACACTGCAGTACGTATTTATTAAATTGTTATTTATTTCTATTACGTTAGGGTCAAAACTACAACACCGTACAAGGATAAAGAAACACGTAAGCAATCATATTCTAATAATTAATATAATATTTTGCAATTTTTTGTTATATTTTAAGGTCGTCGCTTACTACTTGCTCGGTAACACCTCAAATCGAAATATCAAAAGTTACTTTTAAATACTGTTTGTATTTTTAACTCTATTTTATTTATTTAATAATTATATAAATTTGAAGAAAACATTCCACCTCTAAGGGCTCATTCAGAGTGTAGGCTCGGGCGCGGCGGCGAGTGCGGTCGAGTCTTGGCGTCTTTATATAGAAGATAGATAGATAGAATACGTTTATTGACTTTCCACAAGCACACACACAACAATATGAAACAATAAATAACGAAAAAAAGAAGACAAAAAAACGCAAGACAAACAAAATAACAAAAAGGTAGGAAATCAAATAAAAGTACATAATAAACAACATATATGTGCTAATTAATTAAAAGCAAGTTGTGAGTGCTGCAGCAAGCCAAACGGGCCATAGGTCAGTGCGGGTGTTGCCCAAAAGCAACGCACTGATTTTCAGCTATCGCCTGGAGGGTAACGCGGTGTGTTGCATCAACAGCAAAAGGCAATGTGTAAGTCGCGCACTGAGTTTTAGTGTACTTGTGCCAGTGTTAACATGTCAGTAGGAGCGTACGTTGCTCTCGTAACGAAAAAAATCCTTTCA
>NW_020653622.1:89715-104806 GCF_003589595.1 Hyposmocoma kahamanoa | reverse complement strand
ATGAATGAATGAAATGATTTAAAATTAGCAGATTTGGGGTCCTGTTCCTTCTCATTTGAGAGGTCGAGGCAGTTCTAGTTCCTGTCTGGGTTACAAACAATTTGTAGCATGCAATCAAACAATACCTTCTCAAATCTTAAAAAGTTTTCCTGTGCGGAGCGGTCCCGCAGTAGTATATATAAGTGAGGACCTTTATTTATTACTTTGTATCGTAGTGTAATTTAAAACTCATTAGTCATCGACAGTACGTGGGGTCAATCAAGTTGGTTTATTATGTTTCATAATAAGTTGGATTTTTTTCTCTTAATTTATTTTTTTAGTGACGGGACGAACAAGTCGTGCGCCTGATGGTAAGCTACGCGCCTGTCTATAGCAGTTGCAGTGTCACTCACGAGCTTTAAATCACAAAAATCTGAGAGACACTGCCAGTGCGCCCGTCACCCTGAGACATACGTTGACAAGAGCCTGTAATTTCACCAGCGCCCTTACCCTTCTAAACCGGAACACGGTAATGCTGATATTACTGCTTGGCGGCAGAAATAGGCAAGGTGGCAGTACTTCCCTGGACGAACTCTTTCACAAGGACCTCCACTGCTGCTAAACAGTACTACATACAATAGACCAGCAGTGTCAGGTCATCGAAGTTGTGCCTGAATGTAGGAAGATTTGACATTGGCCTTGGTGATTTGTTATTGTATGTATGTTGTAAATGTTACAAGCTTTATAGACTCAAGCGGGGAGCAGGCATCGAGCGGTTTTTTTAAATTATTATACAATCCAGACATAATTTTGCACTTGATTTTAGGTCCAAATAAAATGCAATGGGCCGTTTGGCCGCGTTCCAACGTTGATGTGAGCGGTGTCCATTCCATAAATAAACAATCGTCTATGTTTGGAACCGCTATGAAATCTTATTCGGACGAGCTACTTTTAAAACTCCATGGTTACGCTGCAGAAACACGCTCTTGCATACTGCCGTCCTTATCAAAAGTAATGTTGTAACCATAGCCTTAACGAAAGGAATGTCTCGGTGCACATAATTTATTTTAAAAGAAGAAAAAAGAAACCGACATCAAAAGTTAGCTTCTTATCCGTCCGTCCATCTATTTATTTGAGTCTTGACATATGCATGCCTCCGAAGTTCCGTAATTATTGACATAATACCAATAGACAAGAAAATGCAATACATCTCTCGACTCTTTTATTTTTTTAATTTTAGTGGTGAGATATTTATCAAGTCAACAGATTATGTAACGTAGATTACTCAAGTTGATACATTTTAGTACTTGTCTAATAAATTATAATGAAATGAAATAAATTGTAAATAATTATAATAAACTCTTATTATTTATTATAATGAATCGTCGGATTCTTCTCCATATGAACGGGAATCATCCCTTGAATCCTCATTAACATTAATAATTAATTCTTGAGTACACAAATTGTCAAACGCAACATCACGTTTAAGAGGGAGCAGAGGAAATATTCCTAATTTGATTTTAGAGGGGTATATCCACTTTAAAGTTAAAAATAAAATATTGTATGAGTAACTACACGATATATTCAAGCATAGACACTAATCAGAAACATAAAACAATAAAGTTTCCTCGATAGATAAAAATCACGACGTGACCTCTAATTTTCACATTTTTTCGATTCATCCTCGAAATGCTACAGGTTATTAGGACAAAAATTAGATAATTAATGTCGTCAAAACTTTTTTGGCATGCTACCTCTTAAAATTTCTTCATAAATAAAATCGATTGTTATAAAAAGTCGGATCAGAAACGCATTAGGATGTCACTAATTGTAAATAATTAGAATTCGAGCTGTCAAAAGTTAAATAAATGGTAGGACGGAGTATATTATTATGGAGAATTACATCTATTTGCCAAGTTTTATTGAAATCGGTTAAAGGAAAGGGCGCGAAATCTGATTGATCCCCTAGTTTGCCACCCTTAGCGGTGGAATATTTTTTTCAAATTTGAATGGTACCTATATCGAGGTACCCTCTTTTCCAACAAAAAAAGAATCAACAGAACACGTCCTCGATTTTTTCATCGGGTGAAAAGTGATCGAACCTATTTATAAAAGCGTAAAGCGCGTAGCAAAGTCGTGTACTCACAAAACCTCACAATCTCGGACACAGCCTCAAACTCGAGTTACACTATTGATGGACATAATAATGAACACGTCCTCCATTTTTATCATCAGGCGAAATATGGTCAGGGCTTTTTGTGAAACCGTGTAGGAAAGACGTTTCGAAAGACAGTCTCGAAATAGAGAACACAATAAACAGGTCCCCGATTTTAGTCATCGAATGAAACATGGTCGGACCTATTTGTAAAGGCGTACAGCAAAAGACGTGTACTCACCAGACCTCACAATCTCGGACATAATCTCGAAATCGAGTACACATTGATGGACATAATAATGAACACGTCCTCCATTTTTATCATCAGGTGAAATATCGTCGCCTCGCTTTCTCAAACTCGTATCTCTAAAGAGTTATTATTCGGGAGATGGCAAAACGTTCTATTTATTTTAAATATTCTTAAAAAGGGTGTTAATTTGGACTCATTACTTCAAGAACAGGTAAAAGCCACTGTGTGAATATGAAGGAAATGCGATGTGAAATAAGCCTGCTAAATGTGTACATACAATCCATTTTTTTTTACAGTAAACAGTACACAATAAACAGGTCCTCGATAATTGTCATCAGGTGAAAAATGATAGAAATTATTTGTAAAAGTGTACAGCCAAGACATTTACTCACCAGACCTCACAATCTCGGACATAGTCTCGAAATCGAGTACACTAGTGATGGGCAACATGAACACGTCCTCCAATTTTGTCATCACGTCGGACACAGTCTTCTTGCGCAGCTCTAGTGCTCCTGATATTATATTAACTTCGTCTTTATCTAGATCGTTTACATCTGTTGTTACCTAAAAAGTGAAATTGCGGTTAGACGTGGGCAATAGATAGAGATATATTTATTTGTAAGCATACACGGTAAATACAGTTTACATATTTAAGATTACACTTATAGTTCAGCGTGTTGCGCCAGGACTGGCATACAAATATTAATAACAAACATACATACAAACATTACAACAAATAACGAATATACTTCGTTCGCATTTATTCTTAAATTCATATTACATTACATAATTTTATTTTTTTTAATTGAATAATATAATTAAAGAAAAAATAGGATTTAATAAAAAAGATGGCCGCATGTCAAAGTACTAAATATGTAGAGGGTCGCAGGCTTCAAAATTTAAATGTCAACAACTCATTAATTACATTATAAAAAAACAATTTGTCACAAGCAATTCAAATAGTATTTTCTTAAATCAAGACGAAGGTAACATTTTTATATAATCATATAATACAATAATGGGAAGTAGAGCCTTTTTATTATTTGTTTTTGTTTAATTCAGGTAACATGACCCATACAATATAATTAGACTTCATGGGGCCACTTCACGTAGCTACCTGTAGTCGCCATTGGGTGTTTGGTGTACTTGGAAAAATATTTGACGTATAGACATGCAAACACTGACAAATCGACCGTCTACACACATGGAGCCAGATAAGAAGTTGAAATAATGAATATGACCGTAGTGTGAACGGTTTACTTGTGTAATTGCCACAATTGCAAGCGATCAACGCGCGTTAGGGCGAGTTTGGAGTTTGCTGTATGTTGAATACTTTATATTTTTCGATTTCGTTTTTTGACTTCAATATATTAGAATAAATATATTTTTCATCAATATGTTATGATATTTGTATTTGGTTTTCAATGACTTTTTAGCCGTAGCGCCATCAGTTAGGTAACTTTACAGCTACCAGCCCTGACTATAGATGTAGTTATTTGTAATTAAAGTAACACTATTTATTTATTTACATGTATGGACAGCGACGCGAGACGCAACTTAGGTGTTTTTCATCCGGGAATCTGGAAAAAAAAATTTATATAATGAAGACTTACCTTTACGAGTTCTTTCAATCTCTCTCTGTTATAGACGCTGCCGATTTCCTCGCCCAGGAAGTAGTCGAGGAGTTTGCTTATAGGGAACGCTAGCGGCGCGGTCAGTGCCATCACAGCCTAAAATTGAAATGAAATTAAAACTAAAATCTTTTACAGCCAGGTGGAGCTACTGTCCGCCATTTTTATATGCTTTAAGTGGCGACGACGTAAAACACTTATTGACAATAAATTTTAAAACTATTTAATACGCCTTTTAAAGAAACTTACAAAAAGCTATTTAAGGTTACATAGCGCTACAAAATGCTATTTAATGCAATACAGAACTATAAAACACTATTTACGCTACCTAGCGCTACAAAACGATATTCAACGGTACGTGATTCTACAAAGAGCTATTGAACGTTACATAGTGCTACAAAATGCTATTTAACGCTACAAAACGTTATTTAACGCTACTTAATGTTACATAATGCTATTTAAGGTTACACAGAGCTACAAAATGCTATTTAACGCTACAAAACCTTATTTAACGCTACGTAATGTTACATAAAGCTATTTAAGGTTACACAGCGCTTTAAAATGCTATTTAACGTTATTAAACGCTGTACAGTTCCACAAAACGCTATTTCACGGTACGTAGAGCTACAAAGCACTATCAAATTTAATACAGCCCTATTCAACGCAAAACGTGGAGAGGAGTAGATCTCGAAGTACGTGTTTTGTTTGACCAGATTGAGATGTGTTTTAAAAAGGCCAGCCAAAAATACCTACAAGAAACGTGCATGTATGTAGGTACTGACACGAAAAAGGTTTATCAAGAGCGTAGCTAGCAGTTCACTAGCAATAGAGCTTGTGAAAGGTTCGTCTAAGGAAATACTGCCACCTTACCTATTTCTACCGCTAAGCAGTAACGTGAGCATTACCGGAATGCGGTAATGCTCATTTTACTGCTTTTAAAGTTAGTCACGATAGTAGTAGTCACGTTACTGCGGTTTAAAGATTTGGAAGAAGAAGGGTGTTGGTGAAATTACAGGCACATGGGACTTGTTAACTTATGTCTCAGAGTGACGGGCGCAGTGGCAGTGCCTCTAAGATCTTTGAAGCTCTGAGTGGCACTGTGGTCGAGTGCCGTGGAAAACAGACAGACATGACATTCACTATGACCATATTAATGATACCCTCTCTAAGGTAGTTTATTGGTTTAATGCTAACAATTTATTGCTTTATGCCAAGAAGACAAAATGTGTTAAATTTGAATTACCTAACGTAAAAACGACTAGTCCAAGAAATAAACGGAGAAAAGTTAGACCTTGTTAATAAAGCAGTCTTCTTGGGAGTGACCTTAGATAGTAAACTTCAATGGTTTCCACAGCAGATTAAGCTCCGCTGCATACGCAGCCCGCAGAATACGTGAGCTTACCGATGTTAGTACTGCTAGACTAGTTTACTTTAGTTACTTCCATAGCATAATGTCCTACGGGATTCTCATGTGGGGTAAAGCGGCATATATTCAAACCATATTTGTATTGCAAAAACGAGCGATTCGTCCTGTGTACCGTCTAGGCTCTCGGGTATCTCTCAGAGAAAAGTTTAAGGAGACTGGTATCATGACTGTGGCATCACAGTACATTTACTCAAATATTTTATATGCCCGTAAAAATATACATAATTTCAATAAGAAACAAGATATCCATAATATTAACCTTAGAGCTAAGTCCAAACTAATGGTACCTCGATTTCGTTTAACCAAGGTAAAAGACTCTTATGGGGAACTGTATACGTTTTTACAATAAGATTCCGGAGAATATATTAAGATTATCATTTCCTAAGTTTAAAAACTACATTAGAAATATTTTGATTGAAAAGTAATATTACAAAATTGAAGAGTACGTGTTAGATAAAGATGTATGGAAAGACGACATGGCTCCATCCACACAAATTTGATTCAAAATGTATTCCATAGCATTTAAGTTTATTTGAAAAGAGCAATCCCTAGAGTTTCTTTCTCGTTCTTCTCAGGGAGGTCAGCATAGTGAACGAGCAATAGCTTAAATGTGACGTTTTCAAAGGTAAATTTATTTTACCTATGGAATAATTAATCTTTGACTTTGACTTTGGCTTGCACACCGGTTTTCATGCTGTCGCCATCGCGGAAGTCCCGGGTTCGATCCCCGGCCGGGTCAGTGTAGAAACTACTTTTTTTCTACACTGACCCGGCCGGGTCTTCTTCGGTTCTATATTTCTCGGGTCAGGGTCTTTGTGGTACCGTCGTTGTTTCCAATACCCATAACAAAAGTGCCTTAGCTACTTACTGTGGGATGAGAGCAAGGTATGTAATGTTGTCTAATATTTTTAGTAGCAGTAGACCTTCTTGTGAAAGAATTCGTCCAGGGAAGTACTGCCACCTTACCTATTTCTGCCGCCATGCAGTAGTGTCAGCATTACTGTGTTCCGGTTTCGAAGGGTAGGGGTGCTAGTGAAATTACAGGCACATGGGCCTATTCAACGTATGTCAAGGGCGCAGTGGCAGTGCCCCTCAGATCTTTGCGATTTAAAGCTCTGAGTGGCACTGCAACTGTTATGGACAGGCGTGCCACTTACCACCAGGCGCACGACTTGTTCGTCCCGTCAATTGGTGTTATAAAAAAAAAGGTTCAGTATCCCTGTCTATTGACATCAGTTATTTTTATTATTTGCAAATATAAAAAATGTTGAAAATAATATAAAAATTAGACAACAGCACATACAATGCTCATCCTAAAGCAAGTATCTAAAACACAAGTGTTATAAATACCTACATAATACAGTAAAGACTAACTCAATTTATTTTATAAATCATTCGAGAAAATTGGATAAACAACTAATAGCATGATCATAATTAGACGCCCAAAATGTAAGCAAAGAAATGTTATGTAATGCCATTGTCAAAAGGTGAATGTAGGTGTGCCATTCCTTCTATTTTTAATGGAGTTGGAAAAGATGAAGGTTCTCATTTTCTCAATTATCTATTACAAAATATTATCAATGAACAAAAACTTTAACAAACGCGCGAAGACAACAAAACATTCGAATTCAGGGCTCATTGAAAACCAGCGCCACAGTCAATTCTGGCTGTGGTAAAAGCTGAATGTAGTCCTTTTGCGTACGCCACGACTGCACAAATGACTGAACAATTTGTTGTTATTTTGCTTTTTTTTTTCCTTTTTTGTTTGTTTTGATAATTTTAATGTTTTCTTTTTTCATTTGTTTGTTTTACGCATGTCTATTTTGTTTATTAATTATTATTACTGTTATTATTTTTAATTTTAATGTTCATCGTACTGTGTTATAATTCATTTTTTTTTGTATCATGTGTTGTGGCGTCGCAATAAATGTCTATTCTATTCTATTCTATTCTATTCTAATTCGAGAAAGTAAGCAATAATCACATCCAGAACGCCACAAAATAGCGGAACAAAAAATGTTTTTGATCCTCATTGTGTTACCAGTGTCATAACATTATTTACGACATTATTGTATTGAACAAAATTAAGTAAAAATACATACTGTAAAATCTGGAAACGAATTCTAAACGTTTATTATCGTTCAAAATAGGAAACTACCATTTGAAATGTATATTTTGTTTGGTTAATCACTATGTTTACACTTTTGATATCTAATTGTGATTCACACTATAACTAATAGTTACTTAATGAGTAACTAACACCGTTAACCACGGTTTAAATAAAGAGTATTTTATTTTTTTTATAATACCAAGTGACGGGACGAATAAGTCGTGCGCCTGCTGGTAAGCGACACGCCTGTCCATAACAGTTGTAGTGCAACTCGAGAGTTTTAAATTGCAACAGTCTCAGGGGTCAATGGTCACTGCCACTGCACCCCTCACTCTTGAGATATACACACATCAAAAAAAGTTTGCGATCAATAGCATAAGCTCCTATAATTCTTTAAATTTAACTTTATCAAGAAAAAATCTATGTTGTATGCTTTCTTTAAATAGGAATACCCTGTTTGAAATTAAAATATAAAACTATTTTTTATTATTTATTTTAAAAAATTGAGCCATTAATCATAATGTAATAGTGATAGAAATTTCATAGAAAGAAAAAGACTGTTTAATTACACTTAAACAACTATTTATTATTAAAAGGTGTGAATTCAATATAAAATAACTCCTCCCCTGGCTCGAATACATGCGAAGATCCTCCTGGGCATGATGAGGATCAAGTTATCCAGCATTTCCTGGGGTAACCTATCCCATTCTTCAATAGCGCTTCCCTGAGCTCTGGAACTGTCTGGGGACGTGGCTCACGGTTCCATACTGCTCGTTTAAGAGCATCCCACGCGTGCTCTATTGGGTTTAAGTCGGGCGAGCCGGCAGTCCAGTCTAATCGTGTGATATCGTATTCTTGAAGAGCAGCATTGACTCGTTGAGCTCGATGTGCGGGCGCATTATCATCGACCAGTACAAATTGGTGCCCATGGTTTACTCGGAATGGTCTGACGATATCATCAATAGGAACTGCTTTGTACATGTCTGCTGTCATGAAGCCCCGAGACGGGATCAAAGGCGTTCTAGCTCCAATCATAATGCCACCCCAAAAGGACACCGATTTTCCGCCTTGCTGAACTGTTCCAGTGGCAGTTCTTTGTCTTTCACGGTCGCCTGGTCTTCTCCAGACACGGACACGTCGGTTATCTGGATGAGTGCTGATTCGGGATTCGTCAACGAAGAGACAGTTTTGCCAAATGTTTTCGTCCTCACCGTCTTCATTTTGCCGAAGTCTAGCCCACTGCAATCTTCGTTGTTGACGTTGCCGGGAATTGAGCGGAGCTCGCCAAGACCTCCGTGCTCGTAATCCAGCCTGGTGCAAGCAATTGCGAACGGTCTGCGTGCTAACTTCAAGCCCAGAGGCGGCCCTGACTTCTGCTTTTATTTTAGTGGCGTTGATTGTTGGATCACGGGCTGCCAGCAATCTAATATAGCGCTTTTGGGCAGCTGTCAAAACAGTTGGGCGACCGCTGCGGGGTCGGTCAGCTAAATTCCCCATTCCGTGATACCTCTGCAACGTAGCCACGACACAGGATTGGGATATAGCAAGTCTGCGTGCTATTACTCTCGTGGTGTATCCTTCTTCCCTCAAAGTTACTATTCTAGCTCGTAAAACCTCTGATAATCCTCTTGGCATTTTTTCAATCACAACTTTCCGCGAAAAATATCTTGAATCGCTTATAATTGACTAAATCAGATTTCTGAATGAGCGTAAGCTAGGACTGAAAGCCTTTTTATATGAAAAAACAATTGAACGGGGTCATTGTTTTATGTTCTAATTTATTTTTAAATAAAGAATCTAAAAAGAAGAAAAAATCATAATATAATCTACAGTAACAAAAAAGATTTCAGTTTTTCGAAGTGATCGCAAACTTTTTTTGATGTGTGTAGTTAACAAATCCCATGTGCCTGAAATTTCACTAGCACCCTCAAAACCCAGTACGTAGAATGCTGACATTACTGCATGGCGGCAGGAATAGGTAAGGTGGTAGTACTTCGCTGGACGACTGGAGTACTTCGCTCTTTCACAAGGAGCTACTAAAATGTTATAAAGAAGATCTCTGTACCAATAATAATCATTATACATATCGCACTGCTATTACAATAGTGTTGTAACTCAAAATATGTGAAATTTAATATTATATCATTACTGAACGTAAAACTTGATTCTCTACACGCCAAAAAAAACCGTCGTTAGAATATTGTAAGAAACAATCAAAAGATATCTACTTAACTCAAAATAAAACACACTTTATGTGAGCTAGTTCTAGCCAAAATAATCCTTATTCAAAAACATGACATCATTTTTTCCATTTTATTTTTAAATTTATTTGAGAAATTGTTTAAGTGTAATATAAAATAATAAACCATAAAATATAAATTTTAATGATTTTTTTTGCGGGAAGTGAGTAATTCGTCTCTCATCGATTCTGAGAAAGTCCTCTTTTTGAGTTAATACACTATTGTATTAACAGTGTGATACGTGCAACATGAACACCACACGCGTGACACGTAATGCATTCCTAGACGCATCTTGCATGACGCACGCGCCACGTCGCCTATTCAACCATTACAAAAACAGTCACTATAATAAATTGCGTACTTAATATCATTTGTGATTTATGTGTGAAATGGCGTACACCGTACAACAGTACAACTTTTTTATTTTTATAAAAAGTAAGTGCGCATTTATTCTCCATCTCACCTGGTAGAAAGTGACGATGAGGTCGACGATGTAGCATGCACACGGAAATAATGCCTATTCACTCTCGCCTTGAAAAGGTTCAAGTTGAAAGGGTTGTAACACTAACAACCGTGATCAGGATCACGGTTGTTAGTGTTGGTAATGGCCACCACCTCTTTCGATAAAACGCATCTTTACGAGAGCACAAGTATCTGCCACGATAGGAATAATATTCAGGAAGTAAAAATAAGGTTGGTTTTATTACAGCTGGTGAACAAAAAAGCGAATTAAAAAAAATACAATCGTGAAATAAAATTGTAAAACGCAGGGACGCACGATCTAAAGCAATGATTCCCAAAGTGGCAGAATATCGACCCCTTTAGATTGACAATGTCTACAATTGGTCTATGACAGCATATATATGATATAAATGAGTCCACGGGAGAGGATCTCGTTTAGGCAAGTCGGGACAAAAATTTTGGATTTCCATAAATAAACTGTTGTCCATAAAAAAATTGTAGAACGTAAATTTCATTTCATCTAGTTATATTTTAGTTATCTATGTAAATCGAGTTTTTAGGTTTTCGTGATTGTTACACATAGGAAATGAAACTATTTTTCCGGATTTAAATCGCGTATATTTGTTTTTTTTTTTTTCAAACAAACCAACGTTTAGGGCCCTTTACAGGTTACCCATAGTCACGGTTGACTTCCTATGTGTAACAATCGCAAAAACCTAAGAACTCGATAAGTGTCAAAGAGTTGAATTTAAAACTATTTCAAATAATTTATCTATGACCTTGTTCAAAAGTGGTACGAAATCATCATTTTTTAAAAACATGTATGTTCATTAAACGTAATTAAGATAATTATGGAGATAAGCATTCGGAAAACTTAATGACTCGTTTTAATTAAATATTAATTAAAACGAGTTAATTTAAAAAAAAAATTAAAACGATTAATAAATATATAATAACATGTGTCTTTTTTTAATATTTTCACTCTACAGTTCTACTACATTATTGCAGAGGCCAGAAAATAAGGGATTGCTGGACGAAGCATGAGTTGTGAAAGAGAGGAAGATGTATGTATACTATAAAAAAAGTAAAAAAATATTAATTAATATACAATACAATACAATTGCTAATAGAAAACGTTATTGTTTTTCCAGGCATATTAATAGTAGTTTGCTGAACTTTGGATGTTGTGTTTGAATGTGTATCTATTACTGTATTTTCGTTATAGCTCTTCTCAGTAGCACTCATTTTCGCGACCGCAATACAAAAAAGACGAAAAAACAAAAAATACCCAAACATTTTAAACACGAATTGAGTCACAAAACTGCCAATAAAACATCATAGTTTTAACATTATAATAAGCTTAGGTACTTGAAGCGCGTCATGGTACGAAAAGTCAAATGGAAGGTTAAAGAAATATTGTTTTAAGAGGTTGTGGTAGGCCCCCAGCTGTCACATTAGAAGTCGACGGGGGTTTACCAAGCGAAAAAGTTTGAGGACCGCTGGTTTGGGGTACGCTATCAGGAATTTGCAAGCAGATGTTAGAATTCACAATGTTTTTTTCGTTACCGGTACATTGTAAAGTTAACGTTATCGGCGTTCGTTTTATATTCATTTTTGCATGCGTGTGACTGTTACCTCTGAGTCCCTACGTAAAAGGATTGTTTAGCACGCGCGTTCCATACAAAGCAGTTTGATTCTATTTCAGGTGTTCACTAATTAAACTCAATGACGTTTTCTAGACATGCTGAATGATTTTTTCGGATGTAACAAAACGCATATTTCCTTATTTAAACTAACCAAAATTTCGGACTTTTTTCAGGTCCCATGGACACGGGTGACTAAAATGGTGTAGGTCATCAACCAGTTATATGTTTGATTTTTTCGGATGTAACAAAACGCATATTTCTGTATTTAAACTAACCAACGTTTCGGGTTTTTTTTCAGATCTCATGGCCACGGGTGACTAAAATGGTATGGGTCATCAACCAGTTATGTGTAATATTAAAGCAAACCATCGTATTCTGAAGCATAGTTACAAAAATTATTAATGTACAACATATATAAACATATTCCAATTTATGTTACATATGATTTGTAAAATATTTTAAATAACATGCCTTGTAAACTCACGTACGTTACGGAATAATTAGTATCAGAAGCAGTAGAGCTCACTGTGAAAGAGTTCGTCCAGTAATGTCAGAATTACTGTGTTCCGGTTTTGAAGGGTAAGGGTGCTGGTGAAATTACAGGCACACAGAACTTGTCAACTTATGTCTCAGGGTGATGGGTGCAGTGGCAGTGCCCCTCAGATCTTTGCAATTTAAAGCTCTAAGCGGCACTGCAACTGTTATGGATAGACGTGTAGCGTAGCTTCAGGCGCACGACTTGTTCGTCCCGTTACTTAATATTATTAAAAAACAAAAATATATTATTTAGCGTAAGCAGAGTTTGCGCTGATCATCGAGTATATAACCAGAAATATCTACGAAAAGTCATTTAATTTGTTTGAAAACTATCTGCCAAATCATTAAGGCGACAACTGCGCTCCGATTGGCCAGCCCGAATTCGAAACAATTGACGAGTGTCGTCAATTGTTTCACTTCAAATCGACCAGTTTAACTGGGGCTTTGTTATAATGGCGGACAATTATATATTTAATTACCGATGAAATTTGATTCCGTTTGTTTTGTAGTTAGATGTTTTGCTGGTTTTCCCCACACTACCGAATGGAACAGCACGCTATCGTTAGAGATATTATCTTTATTACAATAAATATAGAATATTTTTGGAATATACGGAGACGTACACACAGGTGAATTGTTGGCACTGTGTATATTTCAGTGCAAATGAGAGTTTATATTTATAAGTGATGTATCACTGACGAGTTGCCAGGGATGGATGGCTTTTAATTCGTATCTATTTCTAGTTATATACTCGATGGCATACAACTACGTAAGCTAAGCTAAGTTAGATAGCTTCGTTTGCGGTGTGGCCTGCGCTTAAAGGTACTCTTGACTTGGCCTTGCTTTAGGACGTCCCCAATTTGGCAGTACATACACGCTCGTACAACACACGCACGTTTAAGGGTAATTTCACCTGGTCTTTCTTTAGGACGTCATCAAATTTGGTCGTGTTAACCACGTCTGGATCGGTCGTGGGTTAACTCGTCACGCATCTTAGTGACACACAGTGCCCCTAACGGACTAACTATTTTGGTATTTTACTTACAAATTTTCGTAAATTAATAAAAAAAAATTGAAATAGTTTTTATATTTTAATTATGTTTTATTCAATGTGACCACGATGATATTCATATATTTTTTTATGAAATTACTCTACTAGTTTGTTATAATTATTAAACAAAGATTAGATACTTAGAAAAAAATTCACTTCGATTCGGTTGGATTCGAACCAACGTCTCCCAGCAAACCGTGCCCGACGCTATGCGAACTAAGCCACGGAACGAACCAACGGACCTCACGAGTGTTTTCATGTGTTTATTGCAGATCTTTGTTTTTAGTTTTTAATGACTTTTTTACCGTAGCGCCATTTGTGACAAATCTACGAAAGTTTTTCTTCACTCAGCCAGGTACCTTTACAGCTACCAGCCGCTGACTAGAGATGTCACTTTTAACATTTTTATGAATTTTATTTTTTTAATGGTGGTTGAAAACACAACTGCGCGATAAAAATGCACCTTGTGGCTGGAGCAGATATGAGCGCCGATAATAGACGAAAAAATGTCGGCGGCGGCGGCGTTTCGACGGCGCTAGGGCGACCATGAAACGACTTCGTATAACGGTGTTTGTTTTTACAAAAACCGTTATACAAATATTTTTTGAAAGGGAAAAAATAAAACGTATTTTCTATAGTACCTAATCAAATTTTTATCAGTTCCATCAGGCGTTCCGATCGTACGCACGCTTCCGTATTGTCTATGCGTAGTGAAAATGTCAACGCCAGAAATTGACAAACTGATGTTTTAAACTAAACATCTTCGAATATAAATTCACTAAGATTTTTGTTATAAATGTCAATTTCTGGCGTCGTCCATACACAATACAGAAAGATGCGCGTGCGTACGATCGGCGCGCCTATTGCATTTGTCGGCGGCTGCGGAGCGGGGGGAACTCATATCTAGGCTATAGGATGCTACAGTACCAAAATCGTAGGAACAAGGTGTCTCTACGACGTGTGACGGGTTAACTCCAATTTTGAGATATAAAGGAATTTTTTGAATTGTAATTAATACCTTATTGCACTTACCTTAGTGATCATAATACTCCTGGCTCCAACCATCAATCCGTGTCTAGAGCAAATAGCCTGCGGCGTTATTTCACCCAGCAGTACGATAGCCAACGTGGAAAATATCACCGCAAAAAGACCGCTGGTTAATTCGTCCAGTAATATTGTAAAAGTCGAGTTTACAGCTACATTTCCCAGTAAGATACTGCATAGGAGGTAATTTCCGTGGTCTCGCACAGGCATTATGGCACGGGCATATTTTCTTTCTTGTTCTGTACCTAAAATTAAATAAGGGCAATACTGTTTAACCCATATACATAGCAGTAGGGTCCGGAGAATTCACTGGTAGATGTCCGTACTGCAAAATTAAGTTCTAGAAAGAGCGCGTTCCTATTAGTCGCGACGACAGATGGTCATGCAGTTTAAGAGCTTTTAGCAGCGATGCAAACGCGCGATCGCATATCGATGCAGTCGCGAGTTTGTATCGATGCAGTCGCGTGTTTGCAATCGCCTATAAATCGCAAGTGTAGCGATGCAATCGCCTATAAATCGCAAGTGTAGCGATGCAATCGCGCGTTTGTATTGATGCAGTC
>NW_020653622.1:63847-89705 GCF_003589595.1 Hyposmocoma kahamanoa | reverse complement strand
ATGCAATCGCGCGTTTGTATTGATGCAGTCGCGCGTTTGCATCGATGTAATCGCCTAAAAATCGCAAGTGTAGCGATGCAATCGTGCGTTTGAACCGATGCAATCGCCTATAAATTGCAAGTGTAGCGATACAATGGCGCGTTTCTATTGATGCAGTCGCGCGTTTGCATCGATGCAATCGCCTATAAATCGCAAGTGTAGCGATGCAGTCGCGCGTTTGCAACGATGCAATCGCCTATAAATAGCAAGTGTAGCGATGCAATCGCGCGTTTGTACTGACGCAGTCGCGCGTTTGCATCGATGCAATCGCCTATAAATCGCAAGTGAAGCGATGCAATCGTGCGTTTGAACCGATGCAATCGCCTATAAATCGCAAGTTTAGCGATGCAATCGCGCGTTTGTATTGATGCAATCGCGCGTTTGCATCGCTGCAATCGCCTATAAATCACAAGTGTAGCGATGCAATCGCGCGTTTCACGAACGCGCGTTTGCATCGCTGTTAAAGTCGCCGTGTGTAAACCACTCTAGTGTCGTGGCCTGTATATTTAAATGAAGTTATCCACACGCAAAATAGGCGCCTTGTCGTCGAGTTGCGGACACCAGCCCGTTACACCAAGTACCAAGTACCAAGTTATTCACATATAGGACAACACGATTATCTGTCGTTCACGACTTTTTTGACGGTACGACGACAGACTGTCGTGACAATGGGAAGAACTACAACGACAGCCGTCAGACGATAAATAAAACGTCACGATTAAAATGTGACGACAGATAATCGCAGCTTCAAACGATTCTGTCGTGCAAATGACAAGGCGGCTGTCGTGAACAGATAAATTGTCGTCACGATTTACTGAAAATTTCAATTAACGTCCACGACACAACCACGGCAGATAGTCGTGATATGGGAACAGGCTAGACGCGACAGACATGAAAACTTGAGAATATGTTTGTTACTTTTATTTATTGTAGGCGTAGAGTGATGGTACCACGGAAGAAAGATATGTGGTCTGTGGATGGTACCAATGAATGGTACAGAATATTTTTGGGATATACGGAGACGTACACACAGTTCAGTTGTTGGCGCTGTACTATTTCAGCTTTTTAATTTGTGATTTCAGTGCAAACGAGAGTTGATATTTAAAAGTGATATGCCCATTTGCCTGATGAGTTGCCAGACACGGATGGCCCTTATTTCATCTCTATTTCTGGTTATGTACTCGATGCATTTTTATCACCGTGACTATCGTTCCAGTTACAAAAAAATCACCGTGACTTTGTCATGATTTGTTGCGATACTGTAGCGCGTCCGGAATGTTTGCGGACGCGAGTGTAGACGGTTTTGGTGCGACATTGCGCAAGCGCTGCGACGCATCGATGCGTAGGGTATGCGCTAGCCGTCACAGACTCCTGAATGGAGTAGCTGATAGGTGGGACAGCGGTCTATTTAGACACTGGTCCTCCCTTCATTTAAGTTTTCGTACTAACATAGTTATATAAGTTTGTTTGTAATACTAACATTCTATGGATCCACTGTTGTCCGAATTAAATGCATTTTATTTTATTTTATTTTTATTTTATTTATTTGTCACACCTGTCACTTACGTCACTCCAAGCAGTGACAACTCTGTGCAAAACGCAGAGATGCAAACGAGAAGCACGCTTGGACGTCTTAACTTGTTACCTTACTACCAGTTACAGATCTAAAAAGTGTAAGATAGTGTAACAAAAATTTAAAAGTTTATACAAGCTCAAATGGCTTTGGTTGATTGCGCATAACAGTGAGTGTTAGGTGTTAAATCAATCACTATGGAAAAAAAATATATACTGATTACTTACTATACGGTATGAAAACACGAGTTCTAAAAAATTTTTTTTTCTCTAAAACTTCACCTCGAAATTTTAAAAGGAAACCTATGTATTCAATAGATACTTTACATATATCAATTATTTTTTTTATATCAACTGAACTAAATAGAACACGCATGCTATACGATATACGTGTTTCAAATGGTTGTAAATTCGTTTGTAGAAAAAAAAAATCTGAAATAATGACAGTGTCCCTGCCACTCGACTTGAACAAAATGAACCGGATTAGTAAGGGAAAAATTTGAATTCGAGGAAAGGTAATTAGGTCTAATCACTACATATATTTTGGTTTGTACGTCCAGAAAGAGGGACGTCGTTAAGTAATAGATGGCGCTGGCATTTCTTTTGTTTCGCCATACAATCTTTACATAAATTTTTAGAACCCGAAATATATTTCATAAAGGCAGTGTGTCAACTTCAAAACATGTTTATATAACAATATGAGCCTAGAAACCCAGAAGAAAGCATGAATTTGGAGATAATAGGGAAAAATACATCCCGCGTTATCCACCAGGGTTCTCATGAGCTAATGATTCTATCCTCATTATGTATAAGGTACTCTTTGGGCAGTATCGACTGTCAAAAGTTTATTGTTGGTAAATTTCTTATGATTATTTAATATATTATGTTTCTTAATGCTTTAATAGCAGTAATGCTCCTTGTGAAAGAGTTCGTCCAGGGTAGTACTGCCACTTTTCCTATTTCTGCCACCAAGCAGTAATGTGAGCATTACTCGTTCCGGTTTGAAAAGGTTAGGTTGAAAATGAATATTAATATAATAACGTTCCGCAATAGGGAAACACTGTGTCGCGGGTGCCATGGACACACACATAGACAACATACATATTATATACACAGACGACAAATTACACTCAAACTCACGAGAGAAATAAATGTAGGCCATATAAATATTTCTCCCGGCCCGGGAATCCAACCCGGGACCTTTGCGTGGCAGTCCGGCATGGTCACCGTTCGGCCATGGAGGCAGTTACTGAATTGATATTCAATTATTTTGTTATGTGAAATTACTCCACTAGTTTGTTACAATTATTAATACAAAAATCGAACACATAGAAAAAATTCCTTCGATCCGTTTGTATTCGAACCGACGTCTTCTAGCATACCGTGCCTGGATCTATATATTTCGCCTCACGAATTTTTCTGTGTTTGTTGTCGTGTCTTTAGCTTTATCAATGACTTTTAGCCGTAGCGCCATCTGAGAAATTTTAAGTATTTCGTCACCCAGTTAGATACCTTTACAGCTACCAGCCCTGGCTAGAGATGTCGCTATTCATGGTATTTAAATTTTTATTGAATTGATATGGAATTATTTTATTATTAATTTATTAAAATTTAAACTACGGTAAATTTAGTACGGTAGTTTGTAGCTACGGCTAAAAAGTCGTTGAAAAACCAAATACAAAGATACGACCCAAGCGTATAGAAAAATTCGTTCAGCTCGTCCGCTGGTTCAGCGTCTGGCACGGTATGCTAGAAGACGTCAGTCGAAGGATTTTTTCTGAGTGTTCGATCTTTGCATTAATAATTATAAAAAAACTAGTGGAGTAATTTTACACAATAATAATTGAATATCAATTCAATAAAAATTTAAATTTATTATGTTTTGTAAAAAGTCATGGAACAATAGTTGTTAATGATGTTAGTAATATAGTCCTACAATCCTTCAGTCTTTCACAAATAATCTTGTATAGTATAAATATGGGACAAACTAGTAGACGAGTCACTTAATAGAAGTCGGTTATCGTTGCCCGTGGCTTTCTGGCTAAATGCCAGCTGTTATTTTCCAGATTCAATGCCGTCGAAAGAACTTTTACTACGAGGACTGTGCAATTCATGAAAGATAATTATTTGCCTAAATCGCTGATTCTCAGAGTGGTCTATATTGGCCACCTGAGGTTCACTCCAACTTACAAAGGGTCCATATTCGAAGCAATACTTTCTCAAACTCGTATCTTATAAAGAATGATTATTCAGGAGACAGCAAAACTTTCTATTTATTCTAAATCTCTTATCAAGGGTGTTAATTTAGATGTATTAATTTAAGAATAGGTAAACGCCAGTGTGAATATGAAGAAAATGTGATGTGAAATTAGCCTGCAAAATTTGTACATACGATGCATTGACTTACAAATAAATGGACGACGGGTCTAATACAAAAACCACGAAAAAAATGTCCCAAGTCAACCTATTTAAACATAGTGACATGTAAAGGAATATGAAAAGGCTAAAACGTTGAATTTAAATTGTAATGTCATCGCAGTACTGTCTAATTTTGCTTGCTTCGCTGTCAGTCGAACAAACGAAGACTAAAGCGTGAATGACGCTCTGTATACGATTTTAACGCACTATAAGTTCGGACACTTTTTAGCCCGGACCCGACGTCCATATAATTGTAAGTCAATAATACGATGCATTTTTTGCATTACACTTACTTTGTGCTTTAAGATACGAATTTGATGTGTAATTTTCAGTATATTAATTTTCAGGTTTGTTTACCTAATTTCGGTGGAATTTTTCGTGTAATATTATTTAATATTACACGTCTTATTTTAACGTTGAACGCTCCCACACATTTAATATGACATTCGTAGAGAGGATTTAGTTTTCCTACTACTTAATAACCTGTTAAAGTAAGGAAATTAAAGCCTCTCTTTCTTCTTCTTCTTCTCTTATTGTTACCTAGTAATAAGTTAATGAAACTATCTTTTTATTTAAAAAATACAAAGTGAATTTTTTTATAGTATCAAGTCACGACACGCTTGTCCATAACAGTTGCCGTGTCACTCAGAGCTTTAAATCGCAAAGGTCTGAGGGGCACTGCCACTGCGCCCGTCACCCTGAGACAAGTTGACAAGTCCATGTGCCTGCAATTTCACCAGCACCCTTACCCTTTTAAACCGGAACACAGTAATGCTGACATTACAGCTTGGCGGCAGAAATGGGTAAGGTGGCAGTACTTCCCAGGACGAACTCTTTTACAAGAAAAGCACTACTGCTACTAATTATTTTCAAATAATTATAAAATGTTGTATTCAAAGCAGTTGTTCGTGAATGTCATTTTCGTGGAGAAAAAGTTCTTTACAAGCATTGACTTACAATTATATGGACGTCGGGTCCGCGCTAAAAAGTGTCCCAACTTATAGGGCGTTAAAATCGTATACAGAGCGTCATTCACGCTTTAGTCTTCGTTTGTTCGACTGACAGCGAAGCAAGCAAAACTAGACAGTACTGCGACGACATTACAATTTATATTCAACGTTTTAGCTTTTTCATATTCCTTTACATGTCACTACGTTTAAATAGGCTGACTTGGGACATTTTTTTCGTGGTTTTTGTATTAGACCCATCGTCCATTTATTTGTAAGTCAATGTTTACAAGTGAGTTATTTTATTTGAAGTGACGATATGACAAGCGAGTTTTCGAAATATACAAAAGAATACAATTTTGATTACAGAATCGAGGTACACTCTGGTGAGCATTTCAACAATATTAGATATATTGAAACGTTAAACGTTAAAATTTTGGATATTTCTTAAAAAGTTATTGATCTTGTTTTACTCATCAGATAGTGTATTTTCGATCTCAGTCCATATTTACGGAATAATAGCTGGAATAAATATTTTGGAAAAGTTTCTGAATTGATGTTGTTCACATCAGTACAGAGTAATAAAAAACTTGCTAAATATACCCAAATCTGCCAGACTGCTACATTTAATACAAGTTAACATGTTCTGCCACGATGAAAATGAATAAATATTAAATCTGCCCAAATGGCAGAACTCTGCCACAAATGGTCACACTGTCTCAATCTCAATATGACATTGACATTGGCAAGAGGCCTCTTGTCAAAACGCTTCTTTGCTAAAAATATTTATTGCCTAAACATCTGTCACATTGTAACAAAAAATAAAACATTTTTTACTTATATCATTACTGTTTTATTGATTATTTGATTATGTATTTTATAGCTTGTTTTGTTTTATGGGTTTACTATAAAATAACCAATACTTTAGGTAGGTAAACATTCAACCGAATCTGTGGTCGAACTAAATCAATTGCGTTATGTTCTTGCATTATTCTAAAACACATCAGTTTAAAGGTTTTTGATATCTCTTATATGTACGGAATAAACGCTTGGGCACATTTTGATTACACCCTGTATAAAAAGAATTGTCTATATTTAAAAAAATTATATTTACCTGTGTTTGAGATAATCTTCAACTCGGTTCTGTCCAAAGACATGAGCCCCAAATTAAGGCCAGAAAACAACGCACTGAATATCAAACAGATCAATATTAAAGTCAGAGTCGCCCATAGAGGCAGTAACGTGTTATGTGTTGCTAATATTTTGAAGTTCTCCTGCCCTTGGTGGATGTATTTTTCTTCGTCTTTCACCAGGTTTGTCTTTATGTTTTTTGCGCATATGTAGAGCTTTGAACCCTGGATTGGGGATGGGGCGGTTATTTCTACCAGGGCTGAACGAGGTGTTAGGGAATCTTTTATTACCTGCAAGTAAATATAGTGTTCTTAGTAGTGTTGCAAATAATTGTATATTCGGCATAATATATTAAATTACATAATAAATAGGTAGTTTTAATTTGATCCGCAACCTTCTTGTATTTCTACAAAAAATAACTCATTTATGAACAATTTCTCGGATCTTTTAAATAAATAAGTGAAAAATTGGGCTTTCGCGAATTAACTGTGTTTTTTCTTCTATTCCTGCTATTTTTAAGAGGGAGCAGAGGAAAAATTCCTAATCTTCGATTTGGTTTTAGAGGGGTATATCCACTTTAAAGTTAAAAATAAAATATTGTATGAGTAACTACACGATATATTCAAGCATAGACATTAATCAGAAACATAAAACAATAAAGTTTCCTCGATAGATAAAAATCACGAAATGACCTCTAATTTTCACATTTTTTCGATTCATCCTCGAAATGCTACAGGTTATTAGGGCAAAAATTAGATAATTAATTATATTTATGCATGATCGAGAACTTTCATTACGGATTTTTTAAAATCCCTTTAGTTTTAGAGTTATTCCGCTAAAACGAATTTAAATTTAATTAAAAAAATTTAATGCGCAAAATTCAACATCTCCTGTCGCATGTCACGCGAACTTCAGGCATATATTTGTTTCACAAATTTGGGCAGAGCCAACGTCAAAACTTTTTTGGCATGCATCTTAAGTATTAAGTATTCGATCGAATAGCAAAAAAAGGCCGAATAAGTAACCGAATATTGCAACTCTATTGTAGAGTAAAATTATGTCTAATGCCAGTACGCCTGATGTAACAACAGTTACTGATTTGTCCCATCAGTAAGTAACCCTAGGTTACAAAGTAAACTTAAATTTCGTATCATTAAAATACTTTTATCCACTACACATATCATAAACCCTCTATGATGTGTTCAAAAACCGCAAATTACAACCAGCATAGAGGTAAGCTGTTTTCTCAGAACAAATTTCTTAGTGAAAATGTTATTATTGCTTCATGATAACATTGAATTCGATTTTATTATTACATTCAAATTTCGAACATCTCTGAAAAACAAGACAATTGGATTCGACCTCAATTTTAATACCAGTCGAGATGAAGTTTTATTCGAAATGAAATGTCAATAGCAAACAATTTTGACATTTCACACATTACTTGCTTGATATCGAACGATATGATAGTTAGGGCCGACTCTATTCTGTCTATGAACTAAATAAAAACTACGGTTGTGTGACATGCGTGAGAAAAGTTTTTATTTGCCGCCATTTAACAATTGTAACATGCGGTTCCTGAACACATCACAGAGAGCTTATATATAGAGATAGCGTATAGATAAAGCAGTGTATGTAACTGTATATAATTAGGCATTAAAACACTCGTGTGATGTTTTAATGAAATCGCCTGTCGGCTCGTTTTATAAATCCACACTCGCATTTTAATGCCTTACATTATGTACCAGTCACATAAACTACTATACTACATATTATACGGAAACTATTGGACGGAAACTATAATATTATACAGGACGTCTCACGGCTATACAACACGGAGGGAAAGTACCTTAAATACTGTAGCTAGAAAATTATACTGAAAGAAGACTGCATTTTGATTTTAAAAACAATTCGAGCAGTCGAGAGCAGGAATCGAACCCGCCAAGTGTGAAAAAAATCATACTTATAATTATACTTTTATTAAACTGATCGGAAGCCTCAACGATAAGGAATGTTTTCTTCTAAATAACATAGCATCTTAAATAGAAAGAAGACCAGTCAACTAATAAACTGTATTAGCAGGAAAAAAAACGCGGGTTTTTTTTTTCAGGATGTTACTAGTGTTCCGTTAAATGTAACGGCGTTTGTATAATATGCATAGATACGTACCATGTACTCTCCCTTGTTTATAAATTTGCAAGGATCGCCATAATCTCCAACTTCGTGTGTAAACGCAATTGCGGTATTTTCCGTCAGCCCGTCGCCGAAAAGCCTGCAAATCATTAAATAAGGAATATTCTAAAAAAAAATGCTGCTGATGCGCGGGCGTAATTACCCTCTAACGTGACAAGTTTACGGTTATGTCTTTTCCATCGAACCTTGTACAACAGTTTTTGGCACAATCTCAGTACAGAGTACTAAAAAAAACCGTCCTCAAAAGTACGTGGAATTACATATAAATTCATCACCTAGTTCTCCACTATACGGCACTTGACACAGGAGATAATAAAAATCGGTTCTCACTAAAAGTATATTGAGAGAAAAACGCCTTGAATTGGAGGATAGCAAAATCAACCATTAAAATAATTGCTCCTTATAGTAAAATTTAGGCGCTACTTATAAAAATTAATCTTCATGCGTGAACAACCACCCTTAGAGGTGGATGATTTTCTTCACAATTAATTAAATAAAAAACTTGAGAACCTCCTCCTTTTTTTGAAGTCGGTTAAAAACATAAGACTATTCAACTTCACGAACCCGTACAGTCCCGTTTCGATGTAGCCCCGTGCAATGTTTGGCTGTTCCTAAGATTGAAAATTTCGCTCAAAGGGCGTCGCATCGGTTTAATGACACAGAGATAATTTAAAAAATGCTAAGAATGCACTGAAGGCTATTCGGAAAACTAACTTCCAAAACTGCTTCGGGTTGTGGAAGCGGAAGTTTTACTAGCAGTCGAGCTCATTGTCAAAGAGTTTGTCCAGGGAAGTATTGCCACCTTACCTATTTCTGCCACCAAGCGGTAATGTCTGTCGTCCGCTAACTAAAAAGCGGCTATGTGACGAAATATTTTTTTGAGATATCATAAAAACCCATAACCCAGTTTTAGAATATTTAAATTGTATAATGCTATTTCAGCTATGCATCGTTAGGATAAGTCCCGATAAATCGAACATGTTAACTAATTTTAACTATTTATAAAAGAAAATTTTGTGCTCTATTTTTTACTATTTAAAACGGATATTTGACCATTTGTCACGTTTTCGTTAGTGTACGGCAGATGTGAGCATTATTGTGTTTCGGTTTTTAAGGGTGCTGGTGAAATTACAGGCACATGGGACTTGTCAACTTATGTCTCAGGGTGACAGGTGTTATAGACAGGAATGTCGCTTAAGAGGGAGCAGAGGAAAAGTGCCTAATCTTCGATTTGATTTTAGAGGGGTATATCCACTTTAAAGTTAAAAATAAAATATTGTATGGGTAACTACACGATTCATTCAAGCGTAGACATTAATCAGAAACATAAAACAATAAAGTTTCCTCGATAGATAAAAATCACGAAATGACCTCTAATTTTCACATTTTTTCGATTTATCCTCGAAATGCTACAGGTTATTAGGACAAAAATTAGATAATTAATTATATTTATGCATGATCGACAATTGTCACTACGGATTTTTTTTTAATCCCTTTAGTTTTAGAGTTATTCCGCTAAAACGAATTTGGTACTTTTAATGCGCAAAATTCAACATTTCCTGTCGCATGTCACGCGAACTTCAGGCATATATTTGTTTCACAAATTTGGGCGGAGCCAACGTCAAAACTTTTTTGGCTTGCTCCCTCTTATCTATTGCAAGTATTATTCGTCTTGTCACTTATTATCATAAAAAAAACCTTTGAAGGATACCACGAGTCGAATTATGAAAACGTTGAAACACGTTACGTTTTGGTTTCCACTCTGACCAGGGACGCGAAACACTACACAACGCTTCTTCGTTTCTATTACAAGTTAATGCGATTACGAGTCCAACAAGAAAGGTGGATTCCCAAATCGACATTAACAAAATTTTGATTTCGCATATTCTGATTTAACACTCACCTGAGCGTCACTGCCGTATCAGCTAGAACACTTGGTATACTTTCGTCTATGATCTTTGGTTCCTTTGCAGAGTCCTCCACTCGTATGCCTTCGATCCTGACCTTTGGCAACACAGCTGAATAGAACATAATAATTATTTTTATGAAAAAAAAACCGACTTTAAAACTGCTTGTCCCCTTTCGTCGCTACCGATAATTGAATTAATGAGATTTGCAGATTCTATAGACGAAATTGAGAACTTTTAATAAAAACGGTTTTTACTTTTTATGCTTAAAAAGTTATAAAAGGATGATGACCATTACTGCACGCATCTTACTTAGCATGTCCAGTAAATTCATATTTTTAATTATCATACATTAATTAAAACTACATTTTTTATAAGTCTCAAATCCATTAGAGCAGCAGTTAATTTTGAATAAAAGAAATATTTGTAATTCTAGTGCATTTCCTGGTCAGTACTTATGGCCACTAAGGCTCAACTCACACTAGCGTAGAGACGAAGCGTCGCGTCGCATCCTGATTTGCAACTACAACGCCTGGCGACGCGCGTCGACGTCTGACACCTCACTGCGCCCAAGTAACGCGCGAAACCGCTCGACTTCAACCAAGCGTTGATGAGCGTGTCCATATTTACATAACACAAATTTGTACCCTAATAATGGGAAATTAGAGATGAATAACCTATAGACGAAAAACATGACGCGTCGCGTCGCTTCCACTCTGCGCCAGTGTGAGTTGAGCCTTAAGGTGACATAATGCAGTATATTATATAGATTTTAAGACTTTCGTGGTTATTCACTAAATGATTATCACTAATATCAGGTTTCTTACCACGGTATGACTTCTTTTTATTTTCCCGATATTTCGGAACGGTTGCACGCTCCATGGTCACGTCCAGTCAACCCGTGAAGAAGACCCTTATTATAGATATTAGTGATAATCATTTAGAATGCAGTATATTACATTTAGGTCGAGATTCATAAAACGAATTTGGCTGAAATTCAGAGACGTTCCTATGAGCCGTACCAAGATCAGTCTTAGCCGTGTACATGATTAGCATTGTCTCGACTTTTGAAATGAAAACGTGCGTTTGTCTCAAACGTTGTTTGGCAGAAATATTATTGTTATAGGTCCCGGTGAAAGAGTTGCTGGAGATGACGACTGTTTCGCCTGGAAACCAAAAAAATTGAGAAGGATTTCCCCAGACCGCATTGAAGATTACTTCCCAGAAGCTATCGATAAGGTCGCAGTATCTTCAATGCCAGAAGATCACAGCTATGGCAGTCACTACCTCAATCATCACAAGTTGTGCAAAAAAATTGAGTTTACGCTAAGATGCTATTTTGACATTTGGGAGTACGTTCTCAAACTCAAATATCGTCTCTGAGTTTCAGCCTTAGTTTTCGACAAAGCAAAATGGGTTAAGCAAATACAAAATTAACTTCGCCGAAGTTTACTTCGTTTGTAAATACGAAAAACTTGTTTAGCTCACCGATTTTGCTTAGTCGAAGTCAAAAGCGGTTTTTTAAATCTCAGCCTTAACGTCTTCAGTGTTGCCAGATATGTGATTTGCAATGTACCTTATTTTTAAGGAAAAATTTCAGAGATATCACAATTAGCCGGAAGAGCTTCCCTACGAAGTGCAGCCGGTTATTTTTACCTAATATACTTATACATGGAATGTAATTCTATAAGTTTGTTCGATTTTAAACGTAAGGGGTTGTAAAGTAGTTTTTTCTATTAAATTTAAAAATAATCCGCTGTTTTGAATGAAAATCGAGGAATAGATTCAGAATGTAGGTCTTATATGGTTTAAAAAGCGCCTTATGTAATGCACATGCCAGTTTAAAGTTAGGGCATGCCTCCA
Source organism: Hyposmocoma kahamanoa (assembly GCF_003589595.1). Taxonomy (NCBI): domain Eukaryota; kingdom Metazoa; phylum Arthropoda; class Insecta; order Lepidoptera; family Cosmopterigidae; genus Hyposmocoma; species Hyposmocoma kahamanoa. The sequence goes on along the minus strand of NW_020653622.1, from coordinate 77,635 downwards.
TATTGCACCGGCTATCGTTCTTTGAAATGTGCATTATTTGTTTCAAGTAGTTCTCTCATCTTTATGACTTTCACGTTGAAAAATCACTTTCAACTTATGACCACAAGTGCCTTTATTAAATCAACGGTGCACTATCTATTATTACTAGTAATCAGTAATCAGTAATCGTTTATTGCATAGTCACATGTTAATAATATTAAAATTACAGTACATGTGACACCCTGTAAGGGTGTTTGCAAAGAGAGTGGCGCTATACACATTTTAAAAATAAGATAAAAATTATTACACAGTACTATTTTACTAATTGATACCACGCATACAAAATGGTGTCTAGTAGGACTATATAATTTACACATTCTGTTTCAACTCTATACTAATTGATATAATTTTAAAACTAAATACTAATTGAAATAATTTTACCTACATACATTTATACACAGAAACATACAATTAGAATTTTCTAATATTATTTCATATTAAATCATTTAAAAAAAGGTCATCAAAAATATCATTAAAGTATTCTGTTATATTGTAATAACTCCTATCAATTAAGAGAGTTTTTAATTGTCTTTCAAAAGCCTTGGAATCTTGAGTACATTTTATGCTGTTCGGAAGATGGTTATATATTTTTATTAACATTGAGTGGGGACCCGATGAACACAATTTCATTTTTGAACTACTATTTTCAATATTCTTTTTTTGTTTTAATGCAAAGTAAATAAGGTAAATTTTTATTCCTATTTTACTTTGTTTGATTATAACAATTATACATTGAACAAAATATAATAACATACCTGTAACACTTGTAAAATCCCCTTGCAGCGTCGCTTGTCGTTGGTTTCTTATTTTTATCAATGAATCTTCTCCATGTTCCTCATTTTGAATCGGTTTTATCCCGTTCGCCAAATGCAACTTGGCCATAATTATATCTTCCTTGGATATCAAATCATCATTACTTCTATTTATTACCAATGATTTTTCATTATTATTGTTTTCATTCAATTCCGTATTACGTTTGTTTTTGTGACCATTTCTCATTTCATCGTTATTGTTCCATTCAATTTTCATTACCGATTCTTCATTATTTATATTTCTGTACGCATTATTATCTGCACTACGTTTTATTCTTTTTAACCTATTTGTCATTAAATCATTATTGTAATTTTCTAAATTATTATATTCTAATTGATCTTCATATTTATTATTTAAAGAATTCCTGTAGTATGCCACACGTTTTCTTTCATTTTCTACAATTTTACTACTTTTTAAATCAGTATCTAAATATTCTCTATTACTATCTTGAACAGGAACTTCTCGTATATCATAAAATTTACCGCTGGTTTTTGCAAATTTTCTACCATACTTTTCGTGGTTTTCTATACGTTTTCTTCCGCTTCTACGAGAGCCTTGTAGAATTTTATTAAATTCTTCTTCATCTGTGTAAAAACATTGGATTGTTTTGTAACATTTTTTTTTGAGTATCAAGTGACGTGGCGAACAAGTCGTGAACTTGGTGGTAAGCGACTCGAGAGGCGGCGCGGGTCACGACTTCTAAACACGCTTAGTTTGCCGGTTCGAGCGCTAAGGGTTGACGTGTGCGTGTTATAAAATATAATTCAATACGTTCAGCAAATTCTACGGAAATAGTTGTATGTACACACGCCAGCACATCAAGCTACACAATGACGTATCTTGTTCCGTTGCACTGGAGGCGATTTTCGAACAAAAATGTATAGTCTGATGTACCGTTGTCCGTACATACATAATGTAATAGCGCACATAAACCGATTTATTGAATAATGTAGTGAGCTAGAAGCCCATTTTATGCAGAGTTTCCGTTGGTTTGTTGTAAACAATATTTTAGACAAATTATTAGATTTTTTTTTAACATCAAGTGACGGGACGAACAACTCGTGCGCGCGTAAGTAAGCGAAACGCCTGTCCATAACAGCTACAGTGCCACTCACAGCTTCAAATTGCAAAGATCTAAGGGGCGTTGCCACTGCGTCCGTCATCCTGAGACGTAAGTTGACAAGTCCCATGTGTCTGGAACTTCAGTACTTCCCTGGACAAACTCTTTCATAAGCACAGAACTGTAGTGTGACTAATGATGATATGTTATCCGAGAAATTAATGTTTAAAGAAATTAAATCATAAGAATATCTATACTTTTCTTGCGATAAGGAGGAAATAAGGAGAAAATAAAAATAGTGACAGGGGGTCTATTCTTGTTCTCCATTCGACATCCGACCGAAGCAATTACCGTGAAATAAGTTTACTCGATAAAATTAAAAGACGCATGATGCGAATGAAGCTTTGTACTTAACATTGTCCTTTGATTTAGTCGAGTACGAATTATTTGTCAGTAATTGTCAGGGGCGAACGTCCGGCGGAGAACGGGCACACCCCCTGATCACGGCAGTATACATAACAAATTTGTAAAAAAAAACCGACCTCAAAAGTACGTGGAATTATGTCTATTTGCCAAGTTTTATTGAAATATCCCCTAGTTCGCCACTACACGGGACTTCACACAGGAGATAATAAAAATCACTACTAAAAATATATTGAGAGAAAAATGCCTTGAATTGGAGAATAGCAAAACCAACCGTTAAAATAATTGCTCCTTATAGTAAAATTTAGGCGCTATTTATAAAAATGAATCTTCACGCGTGAACAGCTACCATTAGAGGTGGATGATTTTCTTCAAAATTAAATGGGTGGTCCCAGTCCCATCCCTCAGGGGCTGTTGCTGTCACTCTTCGGCCGAGTGTCGAGCACTCAACAGCCCCTGAGAATGCCTCGTGGAGAGGCGAAACACGTGTCGGGTATATTTTTGGTGATGGTTTGTGACTGCAGTTGCGCTTGTGTTATTTATTTTATTAATGTTATGCGGAGGGAGGGTGGGATAATTAAGTGCATGAAAAAAATATTCAGCACAAGCGCAGCTATTTTGCATGATTTAACCTTCACTGGGTTCGCGGAGTAGCAAATTAATTTATTTCCATTTTTATTATATTTTAAAAACAACAGCTGAACTGCTTATTCCAGCGTAAATTTTAGATTATGAGGTCGATTCCGAACCTTATGATAACTCAGTTGTTTGATCAATTTCTTTTAATTTTTATTCCAATCACCCGAATCGAACGTCAAACTGTCGCTCCATAACTCGCTGAGTGATTTTTAACTGGTGGAGTAGCCGTATTTCTCCACATCTCGTCTCCGTACGTCATAACGGGTAGAACGCAAATGACGCATCTTTATTTTCAAACTTCGCGGTATGAGTATATGACGGAGCCAAAATGGGGAAGCGAACGCAGTGACTGACCTTGGGTTGCTTGTTACGATTTCTTTGCATTTTTGGTCACAACACCCGAATCGAACGTCAAACTGTCGTATTGGAAACCGAACCGAAATGACGTCACACCCGTACGATTACTCGAACTTCTCGACCGGCAAAGGCTACAAACGTTATTCAGAACACAGTTATCGAATGAAAGTTACCGAACGTCCTATTGTTTACAAAGCAATAATGTAATATGGAAATCTCTTATTATTTTAAATAAAGTCTGGATTTTGTTCGATTTTATTAATTTATTTTGATGCGACTAATGCGTTCCTATATTTAAGGCCTTTCAAGTCATAAAAATGTATATAAATGGATTTTCATTATTCTTATAATCTATTTCACCGACTAACTCCGTAAATCCTGTTGGATAACGATACCGTATCCGAATCGAACGTTTAATTAAAATGTTCTGAATAGCTCGGAAGAGCCCAGGTATTGAAACTGGTCCACGGTCTCGTATTCCTGCAGGAGGTTAGTACGTTGAATAGTCGCGAAACGGTCTATCACCATGAGCTTAGTCTTAGATTTATTTAAAGCAAGACCCATTTCTCGACTATTTGTTTCCAACCGATCCATCAGCTCCGACATTTTAACTTCCGATGATGCAAAAAGGGTGGTGTCATCTGCGTATCGGAGGTTAGTCACTTTGACCCCATTTATCTTGATGCCACCGTCCCAATTTTCGAGCGCTTGGCGCATTATGTACTCGCCATAAATGTTAAACAACCCCTTGATTCGAGAATGACATCCAATCGAACGATACGGTTAAAATATCGAAGAGTTCTGAATCGGGGACCCTATTTAGACTCGAACATCCGCAAAAAACATCATCGATGAATGCGGACGCTGATGCGATTTTTTAAATTTATGTATAGATGCTGATATTCGCAACAATCCCGCTCTGGAGTATCTATAAATGTTTAGTTCCACATAATCCTTGTCTTAGCCCTCAGTCCGTGATAACCCATTCTACACGGTAAAAAAAGATTACTTAGAAAAAGACAAAATTCTTTTTATGAAGACAAATTTATTAAATCCAACAAAACGATCTTCTCCCTATAGACGCTAGAGAATAATTACTTGATAATAGTAAAAAAACGTCTCAAAAGTGTATTTTCGTTACAAGACAGAAATATTTAATCCAAGAGCAAATTAATTTACTTCAAGTCACAAAGCCACTCTAGATTCAACAAAATATTTATTTGTTATTAGAAATGTCCGATTTCGATTTGAAAAAAAAAAAAAATGAAAAATTGAGAGATACTTAATTATTTGACTGAAGATTTGTGTTTTCTAATTTCAAAGAGGGTAAATTTACAGGGTTATGGACCCAACAGTATGTCTCACTAGCGTGAAAGCACACAAGTTCAGTGTCAAACCTTAAAGTAGCAGAAATAGGACGGAATCTTCTCAAATACTTGAGGACCATTCAGTGCCGTATAAATGCTACATCGGCAGAAATCACTAATAATTCTAAATATATGAGATGACTTTATACTATTGAAGTTAACAAAACGATAGCGCGTTTCAGAGTACAACTAATGCCATCTAGCAGTGGCGTCATGGAACTAATTTCACGTTAAAGTTGTGCTTTTTACAAGTGTAGTTTGATTTCTTATCATATTAGTCATCCACCAAATTTCTTAAATTATGACTATAAATAACACCCTAACAAACTAGAGATACTACGTATTGTTTCTTTGGATAAATGACTGTTTATGATTTTTATAATTACAAGCACAAGTAAAAGTAATCTTTACCGCGTGCGCCTTCGGCGACATGTCACGGCGAGATTGACTATGAAAACGCAACGAAATATTGCTTTAAGAATATACTCTAGAATTTAGAATATTAATCTTAATAGAAAACTTCTTCTTTTTTTGTTTAAGAATATATTTTCTTAAAATACATCCAAGAAATTTTGAATTCATTTAAGATTATTTAAATTTGATGTAAGAGGTAAAAATTTTTTGATGTTAGTAATGTCCAATGAATTGATTAGATATGAAATAAAATTTTGAAGGGAACGTATTTGTCTCAAAGTTAGAATAAAGTTAAGAGTAAAATTGTATTAGAAAAAGATAAGCAGTATTTTTGTGATGACAATATTTTATTACTTTTAATAAATATTTTTTCAGAATTAGCAAATATTGTGAGAAATTGCTCTTTCTTATTAGTAGAAATCCTTTTTTTCTGTGTAATGTTCGTGAGAAAGCTAAATAATTTTATCGTCGAAACGGTAATTTATCTTCACGTCCGGCGTGACGTAAACGCACGAACGGGCAGTGGTATATAATATAGTCTTTCAATTTTCTTTATTTTCACAAGATCACACTATTTTTTCCAATTTTGTGGGTCATTGGAAATCAGATTTATTTATGCGATGTCTCTCTCCTTGATTCAATTCTATGTTTTGCGATACGAACTGTGTAAATATCAAAGCGTCCAGATTGATATCTTTTTGTTTGTAACATTCCAACCACATAAAAATAATTTTCACATCACTAGCTCGGAAAGGCTTTTTTTCTCATTAGAAATCTGCGCAACAAAGTTTTTGGAATTCGAACTTAACGAATGTGGTGCATTTAATTTTTTTTCGAAGAAAAAAAAACATAATTACACATTCAACTACGCGATTTGTCTTACATTATTTATGTAATATAAATCCGTTGGTATATTTTATTCTTAGTATTGTTGACATTAAGTTGACAACAATAACCAATTTTGTTTATTAAAATTTGTCATAGTGAAACTGTTTTTCTTTCATCTACCATTTTCCTTGCTATTATGAGGTGAAAAGTTGTTTTTAACTCGACAGCTAAGTTGTTTTGCGTCTCGTGCCTTGAAACCCTCGGTACTGTCAGGATTACATTTTTGAATCTCAGGGTCGTATTCTAGAACTCTACTCGAATGCTCAAGTCAGGATTGCACTGGACACACAAGCACTGGAAATACGACCCTAATGGCAGGGACTTGAGTATGATTTCGAGTACTTTAAACCATACTCAAATCCTGACTTGAGCATTGAGTAGAGTTCTAGAATACGAGCCTAAGGGTTGGTGGCAACAAGCGAAACTTCTCTTGCTCAGGTTTCAATACAAGCACTCGCGTCAAACAACAACTTTGCAGTCTTGCATAACAAATAACTATAATTGTTAAAGAAAGGGTTTAGTCGGAGTAATTTTCACAAATTGTCCCCATATTATTTATTGGGCGCTTTCAACTTCAACACTTAGGGCCGTATTCCAGAACTCTACTCAAGTCCTGACTTGAGTATTGCAGTGAGCACTGAAAATCATACTCAAGTCCTTGCCATTAGGGTCGTATTTCCAGTGCTTGAAATCATACTCAATTCTGCTCAAGTCTTGACTTGAGCATTGACTAGAGTTCTGGAATACGACTCTTAGTAGCAGTAAAGCTTCTTGTGAAAGAGTTCGTCCAGGGAAGTACTGCCACATTACCTATCTATGCTGTCAAGCAAGTAATGTGATAATTAGTTTGTTCCGGTTTTATAGGGCAAGGGTGCTGGTGAAATTACAGGCACGTGGGACTTGTCACTTTGCAACTGCTATGGACAGTGTCCCGTGTCGCTTAACATCAGACACACGGCTTGTTCGTCCCGTTACTTGGTTTCGTAAAAAAAAGATTAAAAACCTTTTATAAATATTTTTGATTTTATAATTTCAGTTAATAAAGAATTTATATTAAAATCTTAACCACCTATCGAGTTCTTAGGTTTTCGCGATTGCTGTACATAGGAAATGAAACTATTTTTCCGGATTTAAATCGCGTATATTCACACCAGAAGTGTGTAATAATCCTTTACAATAGAATTACGTATAGTTTTTTATTTAAGAGAAATAAAAAATTATACACCTGCTTACACTATGCTCGACGGTTTACACATAAAATATTAGTAACGTAAGGCGCAACTAAACATCTTTTTTTAATGTAAGGGACATGCTATACTTTAAATCACTGGGCATTCCTAAATTTTAATAATACCAATCGATAGAGCGGGAACATCCGAATCCAATAATATATGTAACTCATTTTCGACAAAATGTCCCCTACGTCAATTGATACTTCTGGTATCGACATTTGTTTTTTCAAACAAACCAGCGGTTCGGGTCCTTTACAGGTCCCATGGTCATCAAGTCATCAACCAACCAATGTTGGTTTGTTTGAAAAAACAAATATACGTGATTTAAATCCGGAAAAATAGTTTCATTTCCTATCTTAACTACCTCAGTGGCCGAACGGTTACCACGCTTCGGACAAGGGAGAAATATTTGTATGACCTACATTTATTTCTCTCGTGAATTTGGATAGTAGCAGTAGAGCTTTTTGCGAAGGAGTTCGTCCAGGGAAGTACTGCCACCTTACCTATTTCTGTCGCCAAGCAGTAATGTCAGCATTACCATGTTCCGGTTTTGAAGGGTGCTGGTGAAATTACAGGCACATGGGACTTGTCAACTTAGGTCTCAGGGCAACGGGCGCAGTGGCAGTGCCCATTACAACTTTGCGATTTAAAGCTCTGAGTGGCACTGCAACTGTTATGGACAAGCGTGTAGCTTACCATCAGGTGCACGACTAGTTCGTTCCGTCACTAGATATAATTTTAAAAAAACATAAATTCGGACTTACTCAGTTCATCCAGCGGTACATATCTTCCTCTTACATAGACTTCCACATCTCTTGAAGGACGAGGCATATGTGCATGAGGTAACGCATTGACGTCCGTATCGTGGGACAGGTCTACCCATGTGGCTTGGTTTTGATGCGGCTCGCTGAGGACAAAAGGATGTTCTGTTATATTTTATATACAATCTGAAGGAGCGCTATACGTAATCGCATTAAGACGGTCAGAAAAATGCAATGTCCATATAATAAGGCGGTCTGAGCGGTAGCGATTGCATAGATGCAAGTTGGACAACCCCGGAACATTGAGCGACGTCAATCTGTTGGTGCCGAACATAGATATATATCTAAATATGTATGAAAAACCAAGCGTGCCATATTTTTTCCTCTGATGGCGTCACAAGCGCTATTTAGTGATGGGAAACCTCTTTCGGCACTAAAGCTAAAAACTATTATTTAATCCATTATTTACTTTAAAATGCTTATCACTGCTTACAATAATTACTAAATTTGGAAAATTAGTTGTCGATTTCGTTAGGATGGAGAATTTAAAAAATAAAAATGACAACACTGGGTGTGGCGGCGAAAGCTTTCGGACGGGCTCGTGTTATTAAACATAAAAGGAATATGTTAATTAAGAGCCTGCAGTGATTATTCATGGTTCTTTCTTATACCGAATCGATTGGATAAGTTAACAAAAGCGATTAATTACTTAGAAGACGCGGACGCAGCAAGTACATAGAATAATGATTTTTTCAATTACTTGTTGATTATTAGATTTCTTTATTGTACAAGGAAAAGACACATGAAACACACGTTACAATGGACATATACAAAGGTGAGCTTATCTCTATAAGAGATCTCTTCCGGCCAACCCTAGCCGTGGTGCAAAAATGAAGTCTGCGGGACTAAATATTGTACAACAAAATTTAAATTTAAATGTGAATAAAATATAAATGATAATAATATACATACGACAGCCATACACACATACATAAGCAGGATATATATTATATTATAATTATAAGAAATCGTGAAGTATTAACATAGTAAAATAATACCAGAGTAAGATAATGAAGTCCTTTATTAATGCGTGTTTTGAAAAAGTTGATCCGGAAAACTAAAAAAACAACAACAAACTTTATAGAATATTTTTATAACATTTTCTAATGTCTTAAGAATTAGCATTACTTTGTTGCCTAAATCGATCAGAATCGAGAATTGACTGACTGTAATTGGGCGCTAAAGGTGAAGCCAGAAAATCAGCAATGCTGAGTCTTGATCCTTTTTGTCCACATTACTGTTCTACTATTTTAATTTTCGCTTATGTTTGTTCACGTGATTTGTGGATAAACAAATGTCTTTTTTAAAAAAAGATAATTGTACAAAAAATACATTCAAAATAATGAACACGCCACATGGTCTTATTAATGAATAATGCGACAAACCTGTAAAACTGTGAAGGTTATTGCGAATTAATTTTTTCAATATAATTCAACGTTACACCAAAGTGAGTAAGTAATACATATTAATGACTATTAGAAAGTGGCCGCTTGCCAAAACCGTACATCGTGATGTAAGTAACAGGTGCGACAAAGTCACGGTGATTTGTCATTGTGATTTTTTGTAAGTAGTATGCATCGAGTACATAACCAGAAACAGAGACGAAATAAGGTCCATCCATCCCTGGCAACTCATCAGGTAAATGAGCTTTATATCACTTCTAAATATCAACTCTCGTTTGCACTGAAATCACAAGTTAGAAAGATGAAATAGTACAGCGCCAACAACTGATCTGTGTATACGTCTCCGTATATTCCAAAAATATTCTGTATTTATTGTAATAGAGATAATATTTGTAACTATGAGGGGCTGTTCCATTCGGTGGTGTGAGAAAAACAGCAAAACATCTAATTATAAAACAGACGGAATAACATTTTATCGTTACTTAAATATTAAATGTAACTGTTAAATTTTCATCCATTATAGCAAAGCTAAACTGAAACAATTGACGACACCCGTCAACTGTTTTGAATTCGGGCTGGCCAATCGGAGCGCAGTTGACACCGTAATGATTTGGCAGAATAGTTTTTAAACAAAGTAAACGACAGTTCGACTCTATTTCTGGTTACATACTAGATGTGAAAATGTAACGCTTTTCCCTATGTCTAGTACATATTTATCATACTTATTTCAAATATGACAGATCAAGACAACGTGCTAAAGCTAAACAGATGACTTGCAAGGATGTTTGTCAGCTAAATACCCAGAAGCTGTATTAATAATAAAAATAAATAAAAATGAAATGTTTCTTTATTTAGGTATACACCCATTAATAAATTTAACATTATTAATTATATAACGTTACATTACATTACATAACCAATTAAATTGAATTTTATTTACCGAATATTATAATTATTAATGAAGTAAATAATTAAGAATTACATTAAATTGAACTGAATTCACATTAGAAATAATAGTCTAACAAAAATTAATTTATTTAAATTTTAAAAATGGAGTGGTCACTTACAAAGTAGCACGCATCGCATACTGTTCTTATAATTATATTGGCCGAATCGCTCACTCTCAAAAAAAAGACCAACATATCTTCCGTATTATAGCGTAAAAATCGTGTACTCTATTCACGGCAAACATCCCAGACGCACTCCACCGGCAGGGCAGCCGCAGCATAGCGCGAAATGCATTATTGCACTGAACTCTGAGTCTATCAAAAGCTCGCTTAGTGTAATGGTACCACAACTGACTAGTGTAGAACGCCTAACAGTAAGCCCTAATCAGAGTTATTTTTACTTGAACGGAGCAATGAGCGAATCGACGCGCCAACATATTACTCTTCGTGGCTATAGTCCGCCTCTGTCGCTCCAAATCATCATCGTCTCTCAATTTTGCGGTAAGTATATGCCCTAGGTATTTAAAGCTCGATACATTACTTAGTACGGTGCCATTCAATGCGACAGGCGGAATGTTGTCCGGTCCTTTGCCATACTTAAATACCATTAGTACCATTGACTTACAATTAAATGGACGACGGGTCTAATACACAAACCACGAAAAAAATGTCCCAAGTCAACCTATTTAAACGTAGTGACATGTAAAGTCATATGAAAAAGCTAAAACGTTGAATTTAAATTGTAATGTCATCGCAGTACTGTCTAATTTTGCTTGCTTCGCTGTCAGTCGAACAAACGAAGACTAAAGCGTGAATGACGCTCTGTATACGATTTTAACGTCCTATAAGTTCGGACACTTTTTAGCGCGGACCCGACGTCCATATAATTGTAAGTCAATGATTAGTACAGTCTTTTTAACATTGTAGTTGAGGCCATGCGATGCGGCATATCGTTCACAGATCGAAACCACTGTAGTCCAGTGACAGAGGGGCCCAGCAGAGCCATGTCGTCTGCACAGCGCAGGTTATTAATATAGTATTAATAACCTATTTTGTTACACCATAGTTTTAACCTCGTAAATGGCAAATTTTGAATATCAACCGTAATCTTATAAGATTATACAATTTATACATTGTCCGTTATTTTTTTTCACATTTATTTATAAGGCACCAATAAAGTACAACCTAAATACATTACAATCTAGCCAAACACAAGACTAATAAGTAATTTACATTTCAGTTAATCTAATACATGAATAAATTCACACTAAGAGTCGTATTCTAGAACTCCACTCAATGCTCAAGTCAGGATTGCAATTGAAACACAAGCACTGGAAATACGACCCTAACGGCAGGGACTTGAGTATGATTTCGAGGGCTTTAAACCATACTCAAATCCTGATTTGAGCATATTTACTCAGAATTCACCCACTAGGCAATTTTCTTATCATCTATTAAGGCGAAGACACTTTTATCATGTAATATTTTTGTTCAGTGTCACTGGCACTAATTAATTTAATCTTACATTAACACTACACTAGTTCACATGGTTTTGTCCGTTTTAATCCTCTTATGATATTTGTGTGGTCAAGGAGTTGAATGGCCTCGACGTTCACATGATGGTGAAGCCTGCGTTGGTGGGCTTTGGCATATTTCTGTACATACCAAGGGGCATTTACAATATTCCTAAGTACTTTATTCTGGAAACGTTGAATAACATCTATGTTGGTCTTTGCGGTGCAGCCCCAGTATAACATTTATTGTCCTTTATAAGTGTATTTGTTTTCTTCTTTATTAATTATAGATTTCAGTAATTATAACTTTTTTATAAAAAAAAACCCATGCTCAAAACTTTGCTTATCGGCTTTTTATTGAATAGAATACATTTAGAATAGAATACATTTATTACATAACACCACAACACAATAATAAACAGTAAAAAAAAAATAAAAATAAAACAGAACTAAATTAAAACTAAAACAAACTAAATTAAAACAAACAGAAAATGAATACCAAAAAAAAAAACTAAATAAAATTAATTAAAAATAAAATCTTAGCAATAAATAATTATGCGACCACAAAGCTGGTCAACACTGTTGCTGTACTAAGTAGATGTCATGTGTGCGGCTGTGGCGTATGTAATAGGATCCACTCAGCTAATGTCACCGGATGTGACGCTGATTTTCAGTGGACCCTAAAACCGAGTGAGTACCGGACGTGTGTGTATTGGAATTACATCTGTTTGCCAAGTTTTAATGAAATCGGTTAACGGAAAGGGCGCGATACAGGTTCGTCCCCTACTTTGCCACTCTTGCAGGTGGAATACTATCTTCAAATTTAAATGGGACCAACACTGAGGTACCCGATTTCCAACAAAAAAAAAGCATCATTAACATCACAATGCCGGAGTAACCACGTAACATATGCACAAAAAAAAATACAGTCGTATTTTTGAAGACGGTTGTGGTGACGCTATAATGAAAAAATTAAAAGAAACTTCGATAGCTCATGGGGAGCTGCGGGATAGATGAGCTCGCAAGTAAAACGAATGGAAGCCGTGCTACCACCAACCTTTATGTCCGAAACGTCGTAGAGCTCGTCTTCTTTCACACACTTCACGTGCGGCCGATCACCAATAACGCCACCATGTAATATATTGCGTACGCGGCTCAATGCCGGGCGGAGAAGCGGGTTTTTCATTTAATAAAATAATGCGATGTCGCGGATGCGGATTTTTCAGTTCGAAAGTAACGTCACACACTTATTTTTTATTTTCACTGGCGATTTATGTGGCTATGGCGTAGCACGGATTAGGACGGAAAAGGTAAGGAGGTGCGAGCTCAGACAAACTATACCTGGCGTTACCAGGTTGAAGAGAAGGTTCTCAATTCGACTGTGTTTTTTTTTATTCGGAACGGACATTAATAACGGATTTACATTGAATATTTTTAGGTAAAGGTAGTTAGCGCCAATTACAGTTATCTACATTTTCACTTTCAAATATCTAACATAAGGTAAAAGTTAACACCTCAAAAAGGAAAAAAAAAACAAACGCAAAATTACCTACAATAACAAGCATAGCAAAAAAATAAAGCGATGTGAAGTGTGCAGTCCTGACGTACAAAAAAGCGTGCCTTATAAAGAAAGAAGTTTTGGTGCGTATGTTAGATAGATCGAATCTTTTTAATATAGTTGCTCAAAACGTGGTATTTTTCGCACTACAAATCGTGCCGAAAGTTGGAATTTTCGCACTAGTGCTTTTTACTTTTCCATTTTTTTTTAATTTACTGTTGTTTCAAATCTTAAGCACAGAACTAAAGAAGTTGTATATTTATTTAATATTTATGTGCTTTGTGACGTAAGTCATTCGTCATTAAAACTTATA
>NW_020653622.1:26158-38847 GCF_003589595.1 Hyposmocoma kahamanoa | reverse complement strand
AGAATATTTTTGGACATTTGTTGGCGCTGTACCAGGGAATAAAGATAAGAGAACGGACACTCTCCGCCCCTCCCTAGTTTTAGATACCGCACCACACCCCGCACATTGCCGGTCACATTGACTGAACGACAACAAGGCTGCCGGCGAGCCCTTTTCGCGCGTAGACGGCGTTGATATTGCAATATAGTTTTCATTTATTCATTACGAAACTTGTACGTTAATATAAAATAACATTTTACGTTGCTATTTATAATGACCGTGAATTGTGTGTGTACGGCTGTTTATCATCATTTTCCGAAAGGTGAAACGAAATAAGTAAAAAAACTTATGTCTGAGATTCATTCAGTTATTGTTTTCTTCATTTATTTACTGCAGAGTAATATATGTACGCATAAAAAATACAGATTTATTATATCAATATAATGACACGCCACGATTTCGCGAATTTTCTATTCGTATTGCCGATAAATATTACGTAGGTAGTGTATATATCTAATTATTAACTAAACTTGGACAAGCAATTTCAAATACCTTGGTTCCCTTACTTAAAAAAAAGTACATGTCGGAAATATAACATATTAAATGCTTTTAATATATTTTTGAAATAAATCTTCAATATTACTCGAGTTAGTGAATTAATGAAAAATATAATAATATATCGAAATAAATACCTAATAGACATATTTAATTATTAGGATTATATTAATAGAATTACAGATAACAGATTCCCGTTAGAATTTTCGCTATGTTGCCGCTTTGACCACGTAACGTAATAGTGTGAGAAAGTAATGGGTAACCCTGCCACTTCACGCACACATTTGCGCGTGTGCATATACCGCCTTGCTTTATGTAGTAGTAGTAGGTAAATAATTTTCGACTGTTGTATGGAGTATCCGGGGTGTGGCTGTACTATTTCAGCTTTCTAATTTGTGATTTTAGCGCAAACGAGAGATGATATTTAAAAGTGATATCAGTACCATTTGACTGATGTATTGACAGGGATGGATGGCTCTTATTTCGTCTCTATTTCTGGTTAAATACTCGATAAATAAATGCATATTTCGTACAATAATACCTATAAAATGGATGGAAAAGTCGATAAATGGTGCTCCTTAACTCTCATTATGAAAATTGCTAAAGATTTACTATTATGAACTGTAATGGGAAGTAAGTAAGTAAGCGAGTACAACGTGGCAAGTACCAAGTCCCGCCATCTATGTTTCGTAAACGGATTAATTCGTCAATGTCAATAATAATGTTATCTAAATAAAAATAAAACTCGTGTTTTAGAAATAAAGTTACTTACTGTCTTAAAAACTTTTTTAATACAGTTGCTCAAAACGTGGCATTTTTCGTGCCGAAAGATGGACTTTTCGCACTAGTGCTGTTTACTTTTCCATTGTTTTTTATTTACTTTTGTTTCAAGTCTTAAACATAGAACTAAACAGGTTGTATGTTTATTTAAAATTTATGTGTTTTGTGACGTAAGTCATTCGTCGTTAAAACTTATATTTACTTACAAACATCTTATTTGTTTAAATTGCATAGGTGTTTTATAAAACAACGGGTTACATTTAAAAATACCAAAATGTTTTCCATAAAGATGCCTGATTAAGTATTAACAATGACCGGAGTTGAGTATTACGCTGCGCGCCACGCCACTAAAATAATAATTTTAATGTGGCTGAATACTGGCAACAGTTGCCATTGTACTCTGAATTTTTATGAGACAAAGAAATAAAATGAGTTTTTTTTAAATACTGTTTTATTTTGCTTTCAATGTAGTTTTTTCGCAAATGTATTAAAAACGTCATTTGATGCACGTGCGGATTTGTCATTTTCACTTGTCTCGAGTCTTGACCTGAAACCTCGAGCGTGCGGATTTGTCATTTTCACTTGTCTCGAGTCTTGACCTGAAACCTCCAGACTCGTGAATATGACTAACTTTCCCCACTTGTATCAAAAATAACTATAATGGCTGGCCTGCTCTCGCTTTTCGCTGTCAACACAATGTTGCAAGCTTTTATATTTATCTCGAAAAATAGTTTGCCGGAATTCTTTGACTACCTCAGTTCTGTGCACGATAAATTTAAATTCACAATGGAGAAAGAAAGTGAAGGAGCATTGCCATTTATGGATGTTTTGGTTATGCGTCAACCTTGTGGTCGTTTGTTTACTACAGTTTACCGTAAGCCGTAGTGTACCATTCTGCAGAAACTGTTTTTTGATCCTCTAACACAATTGTTGCGAAATGACCTATCCTTCCAAAGAACGAGGCCACCATTTTTTTCCCGCACTTCGATCTCTCTTCACTTTAGTTGGCAACTCCTCGAAAGGAAACACCCACTGAGCAGATTGTCTTTTGGTTTCAGGATCATAACAGTAAATCCAGCTTTCGTCACCTGTTAGTATGTCGAACACAGCATTTGAGTCACCTCCGTTAAATCTTTCAATCATTTTACGGCACCACACGATGGAGTTTTTGAGCCTCAGTCAAATTATGAGGTATCCACCGGGCGCAAAGCTTCCTGACCGCTAAATGTTCGTGGAGGATTTTGTGCACTTGACTCATACCGATGCCTAAGCTTGTCCGAATCTGCTGATAGGTCACTCTTTTGTCAGTCTCTATCATACGCCGCACAACACAGATGTTATCTTCAGTCGTCGCCGTAGAAGGCCGTCCCTCACGTAAATCATCAGTGAGATTAGTGCGACCACGTTTAAACTCATTAAACCAGTTGTAAACAGTCGCACGAGATAGGGCTTCATCGTGAAAGGCCAATCGTAGTCTATCATAACTTTCTTGTTGACTTAAATGACATCGAAAGTCATAAAAAATCATTGCTCGTGTTAAATTCATGTTGACGTGACACAGACAATTTTCAATTTGCCGCCAAATCGTAAAACAAATGACAAATGAATGAAATATATACTCAGTAATATTGGCAAAGAGTTCCATTTTCAAATTTAAGAATTATTTTTTTATTATATTGTTTATAAGTGGCCAGTTCTAAGAACTTTCAGTTTGACCCTCGTATTAAGAACCGGGACAATCGGGGTTCTGCAGTGACGGAACACTCATTGGATTCGGATTCGACGCACTATATTCGTTTAGATAAAGTGTCCGTACTGACGAGAGAAAAGCATTTCATTCCGCGAAAAGTACGTGAAGTTATCGAGATTGGTCGTCATTCGAATTTCAATGGTGATAGTGGATGGTCGGTACCCCCCGGCTGGAAAACAGTGTTAGGTACTACGTCAGTGGTTAGTGTAGACGATTCTTTAGAAAGTGACGTTGTTAGTGTAGTGTGCAATCCTGCATATGACTTTAATAAAAATGAAGCAAACGAGGGGTAGATTCTCGCCGACGCCGCCTGCGCCCGCTGCCGTACTGAGTGATCGGGCTGCCAGGGCTTTGGCGCGCAATTTCCGTCGAGTCACCGCCGCGGAATCTCATGATTAAGAATCACGAATTGGTTCGAAACATGTCGAGCAAAAATCCGACTTAAATACGTGAGTTATCCGTTATTTTTAGTTAATATGTCTGAGTCTCACGGTGGTTTTCTATAAATAACATTTTTATAAATGTACTGTGAAATTAGTTAGTTAGTTAATTTGTTAATCATCATGTTAATAATAATAAGTTAGTTAGTTAATCTCTTTACACTTATGTCTCAAAGACACTCTGGGTGGCAAACTAGGGGATGAATCTGGTATCGCGCACTTTCCGGTAGTCGATCGTTAACATTATTATTTAAGCTTGTATGTAGGTACTTCAAAGCAAATTTACAAGTCGGTTCCTTAATAAAAAAATATTTTAACATAAAGTCTATGGGCTTCAACAGTTTTCTAAACGGTTTTGTAAGCTTCAAATTAAAAGGCATTTAAGCGAGAAGCGCATTTATAAACACGCGTATTTAAATAAAAGTAAGTTTTAAAATTGAAAACTAATAAGCCTTTTTTCCATCTCTTCTAATTATATTATGAGTATTGTTGGATCCCTGCTGTATCCGCGTTAAAGCGGACCAAACTTTGCTTCGGTATCTTACATTTGATAGGTAAATCTTACAGTTTGAAACTTGGGAAAGTAGACTGTATACTTTCCATAAAAATGTACTTGAACACCATATCTCTATGTCCATCTGATTTATAAGTCGAATAATGAAATTCGAACAACAAATCGAATCGGAATATCGAATAAGAATGAAATCGAATCAACATTCTCTTATATATACGGCGTCTCCCACATCGTACCGTCGCTATCAATGCGCCGCGGACGCCGCCCGGCCAATCAGAGTCCCTGAACTATTTACGTAATTCTACTCATATTTGCTCTGACCGGCCAAGGCGCGTCTCGGCCGTCCGTATGACTGAACGGTACGCGATATTGGGCGTAACGTATTGGCACATCAATGCACTTATCAAAGTGCGGATTAGCGATGAGAGGGGCGTTATACAAAGCATCTCCGATTAACAAAAAACTTTATTTATAAATAAAATATAAAATTATAATTTTCATTTCACGATCTTTATGACGCACACGGCTTCACCTTCCTACTCTATCTTCATAAATTGAGCTGTTGACTTTTCAAGGTTGAAAGGGTAAAAAATTTTTTTTTTTTCATTTTACATATTTTACATGGTTTCTTGGCATTAAACAGAAGGAAATTTTGGGTCTTTTACCAGAAACCATTTCGTTCGGTCATTTTGTAAATAAAACAATGTAATAAATACCGTGAAATTAAATTCTCAAACATATTCATAAAATTTATGTAATTATTACATCTAACATAAGTATAGTAAGTAACACATTACTGAAAATGTAAATAAATATGCAATTGAATATAACATTAAATGTTAGTAATTATCAGGGAGTTAATTTACCTAAAGTACGAACCTTTTCTTAGTGTGGACATACCAATTTCGTCATAACATTTCTTTTTTAATGTTTTAATCCAGAATATAGGTTAATCATGTTTATTTTTTAAATAGCTAAAGCATTTAAATACGTCTGTGCCTACAGAAACTATGGCTATAATGATTTGTAGCAAAATCTTAATAGGACATAGTAATTTGTCGCCAATGTACTAAAGTTTCAATAAATAATACACTTATTGAAATATAATCAGTTCCGAGAATTACCGCGATTTGTAGAAGGGAATGTCCACATTATTCTTTAGTTTAACTAAATTAATTCCCTCAAACCCAACCACTGGTAATTATAGCTGCCGTCCTTTAAATAAAACGCGGCTAAGTGACAAATGGTCAAATATCAATTTTAAATAGCAAAAAATAGTGCACAAAATTCTCTTTTAAAAACATAATGTTATTCATGAAATGTAATTCTAATTTTATAATAATTGTGTAAATGTTTATTCATTGTGTGCCCATCTCTGCGCGTGAGACGACCAGCGTCATGCTACGTGAGTGGATCGTGAAATTATGGGAAAATGTGCGTCCGTACACGCACGCAGCGGGCGCGCACACACCGCGCTGCTACGTTTGTATGGAGTTATCAAACTTGTCTTATTAAACTTATTATACTACTACTACTGTTATAGATAGGCGTGTCGCTGTCCAACAAGCTCACGACTTGAACGTCCCGTCTTTTGGTATCATAAAAAAAAGTGACTATACTGATAACTCGGAAACTGCCTCCATGGCCGAACGATTACCAGGGGTTCCGAGTTGATTCCCGAGCCGAGAGAAATATTTGTACCGCCTACATTTATTTCTCTTGTGAGTTTGGGTGTAATTTGTAGTTATCTATGTGTATGTCCATGGCACGCAAGAATGCTTCCCCCATCGGTTATTGGTCTTGGCCACTTCAGCTTGCTTATTCTACCAGCTATGTTGACCTTAGTCGGATAACCTCGTTCCGTACCTTGTCCTTCAGACAAACTCCGAGCACAGCTCGCTCCATAACTCGGTGAGTGACTTTTAACTGTGTGTGTGGAGTAGCCGTATCATGATTCACCACATCTCGTCTCCGTAAGTCATAACGGGTAGAACGCGCTGACGCACCTTTGTTTTCAAACTTTGCGGTTTGGGTATATGACGGAGCCAAAATGGGGTAGACAATCGCACTCACTGACCTTGGGTTGTTTGTTCGATAGTAGCGTTAGTCGCCGGTCTTTATGCGTCTGCCCAGGGGGTCAATTCAGAACCATACGACCGATTCGATTTGACATCGCACGATTTCTTTGCATTCTTATTCACAACACCATTGAGAGGTAAATATTTTTTCTTTTAAACCTAACTTAACTTAAGCCTACAGAACCTAATCGTGTCTTTGCGATAAACATCCAACATGTCCCGAAAGAACAGCGGTTTCGTTATAATTCGATTTTCGATGTAATAAAAATTCGAACAAACGTTATTTCGGAAAAAAGATATTCGAGTTTGTGATAGGTTACCCTTGTCCTTTAAAGAAACCCCGAGCATAGCCCGTTGCATAGCTCGCTGAGGGACTTTCAACTGGTGAACTAACCGTATCGATGAGTATCAACGCCTCGGTTCCGTATGTCATACATTTATTTATGTAGTCATACAAAATAAATACAAAAGCTATATTCTCTATCAGTTACAAGGCCACAATTTATTGTTTTCAAAATTGATGCCAGTTTTATTTCCTTGTCGAATACCTAAAGCAAAGCAAGGTATTGTATTTAACAGGTAAAATTGAACACAGAATTTATACAGATACAGTGGAATTTCCAATGTTATTTTTATATTGTAATTTCTACCTTATCTGCACGTGTTTTATACAATTTCGCATGCATTGTAACACCTGTAACGGTAATATTTATTGTTGCCTACGTTAAATTGGCACGAAAGATTGCTGATTTTAAGAATTCAAATGCCATCTCAAAAATGTAAAATTTCTTTTGAAACCAACTTCAAAAACCGTTTATGATGAACGGGAGCTAGGATGCTACACAGTAAGACGCAAACAAAGGCACTCTTTTTGAGTCAGGATTCAAAAAATATTAAATTATAACTTTTTGGCCTCTGATTTTGACCGCAAAAGTTTGTGGAATTATCCATTTGCTAAGTTTTATTGAAATCGGTTAACGGAAAGTGGGTGAAACAAACTGTATATTCATTCTCTAATTTGCCACGTTTGGAGGTGGAATATTGTTTTCAAATTTGAATGGAACCACTGCTAAGGCAAACTTTCTAACAAAAAAAATCGAAATCGGTTCACAATGTCGGGGTAATCGCGTAACATATAAAAAAATAGCTGATTTGAAATCCTCCTCCTTTTTTGAAGTCAGTTAAAAATAAACTAGTTATTCTTCTCGAGTGTATCTGAAGGGTTATTCCCATTACATCCCCAAAACTGATCCACCGCCAATTTTAAATTGCAACTGATCCCCTCTATATTTCGCAACTCCCAGTGGATCCCCTCATTGTATTAGTAAAGTAATTACAGTCAAAAGAAAAAAAAAATTGAAATCAAAGTTAATAACAGTCATACAAGTTAGTACAGTGAATGTTGTTCATTTCTAATAAATTACACAAAACAAAACAGCACAACCCTCAAATACATTTTCTTGTTGACTGTACCTCAGTACCTACCAAAAATGAACTTGTAAGTATCAGGTGGGAATAAAATTTTAATATTTATTCTTGATCCCCTGCATTGGTGGCCCGATCCCTGGGGGATCCGTTTTAGGAGACCAGATGGGAATAAGCCAATCAGACTTACGAATGAGTAGCTTTTAACCAATATGACGATTTCAAGTATAACTTGATCACCCACGAAATAAAGATATCTGACTTGTATAACATTGTAAACGTGTAAATGTATTCATAGTCTCTTTATGTTACTATGGTAATAGACCATGAATATTGAACAACAATAGCCCATAAATATGACTGATAAAGGGTAATATGAAGTGATAATCGCGTGACTCATTGATAACAAAGATGACGCTCTTGGTGTTGATATAATCAATATATCTAGTGCGATGATTCTCAAAGTGGTCTACTTGACCCCTAGGGGTGCAGTTCAATGTACAAGTGTACAAGTCGTTCTTATTATTATTTTGGATATCTATTATAGACTCTCGCCTCTCCCATGGCCTGAAAGATGAATTTTACTAATTTTTAAATCGGATATGCGGTATTCCCCAATGTCTATGCGATGGCACAGTCGGCCGGGGTCAGGCACGCTATGATGACCGTTTTGACAGAATACAATAGTGAGGTCAAATCTCAATTCATTATCAAAAAAATATAATCAAATGCGAGTCGCATCTATAAGTTTATAACTAAGGGGTAGCTGATTAATTGTGTTAAAAAAAGAAAGTAAAAATGTTTACTTAATATATTATCATCAATCGAAATTGCTTTGATTTGCATTGAGGCTTGACGCGAGTTTGCCGGAGGTAGAAGTTGTGCTGAACAGCGACTCTCTAAGTGACGATCGTATTTCAGTTTTAAAAATTTCGAATTTCGAAAAACTAACGCCGAGTTGTGTAGTAAAATTATACATCCATAATTATTTTACTACACGTCACTATTGACAATAATGTACGGACAACGGCACACTAGACTCCACAATTTTGTACGAAAATCGCCTTCAGTGCAACGGGACAAGATACGTCCAGGTGTAGCTTGATGTGCTGGCGTGTGTACATCAATTAGCTTCTTCAACGTAGTTACGAATTAATAAGAAATTTGAAGAGCGGACAAACGTCAAAACGGCTATCATAGCGTGCCGGTATTGTAGGGTGGTTTCATTCAGGACTCACGCAGCTATGGGGGGCTGTAATGTATACAAGTTAACATTGTGTGTTTTTGCAAAGTTTCTCACTATACAGCTGCCAAAAACACATTTGAAATTGTTGAATTCGAAAAACAAAATCATGTTAGAAAGGCAGGTCTACCTGACAAAAAAGTTTGGGAACCTCTGATCTCGTGGATAGTAAATAACCAACAACTTCGACGGTAGTGATGGCCCAATGGTTTGCACCGTGGTCGCTGGATGAGGAAAAACTACAGGCATTAACATTTCGAAATTGGTTCTTGTCTGGGTGTTCTGGATAATTAAATACACCACTGTGAGTTCCATTGCTCTGGTATTCACAGTACAGCGCTTACCCAAGTTTGTGTCCAGGGCTCTAATTTTAAATTATCTCAGTTGTGTGTGGACAGAGTGTCAATGGCAGGATTTTGTACGTTTCGTATTCTGCTAAAAGTTAAGAGTGCAATTGTTTTTATAAAATTGTAATTTTTTGGTATTCTTCAATGGCGAGTCGATGGCACGCCTATGACGTAGTCTACTAATTATTTGATATAAAAAAATATTCTTGATTTGAAGACCAAATTACAGTCTACCTTCCCTTAAATAATTTCTACCATCTAATAAAAAAGGGCGGAATCTCCACTATGTAAATTTTATAACAAACTTGAAGATATGCTACATTTAATGGAATGTGGCCATTATGTGGCTCTGAGAAGCCAATTTCAATTAGGGGATATTTGGCAGGTTGGGGAGTTAAATGTCGTGTTGGGTGAACCAATGACGAAGAGGGCTAAAACTCTATACTCATATGTGAGGTCTTGTGTCTCACTACGAGGCGACACGATATAGTAGAATAATATAATCCACAGGGATTGACATCACAAGGCCGACATTAACACCCAAGTGTTACAGGTTTTATTAAAAATAAGATAAAAAACAAATGACCAAATTACTGCTTAAACGAGTTAAAAATTAAGATATGCATAGTCATTTCCACAGTAGTTTTAGTAAAGGCATTATCGATTGTTAATGATTTAATGAATGAATGCCAGCACTAGCATTTCACATACTCTACTCTGACACTCTATTGTGACTCACGCCATTGCAACTACGAGTAGATTTTAGCAGTAAAAGAAATATTTTTATAATCTCAGTGGACTCAATGAATTACAAAGCTAAAAAGGCTGCATTGGCAGAATAGTATTAAATCATAATATGATTAATTGACAATTCTTATAAATCTTACAATTCATGTAACACAATCATTGACTTACAAATAAATGGACGTCGGGTCCGCGCTAAAATGTGTCCGAACTTACAGGGCGTTAAAATCGTATACAGAGCGTCAATCACGCTTTAGTCTTCATTTGTTCGACTGACAGCGCGCTTGTCAATGATGCCGTATTGTGTGTACCTTGTAAAAATTACTCAACTAAAGTGAAAAAACAGGATGGTATATCATATTTTCAGTAAGTACTACATTATGTTATCATAGTTATCATTTAAAAGTGTTATTTTATGCACTAGTATATATAGTATTTAAATTATATTTAAATTAATCGTAAATATAAATTACAAAAGCAATCAAAATAATCAAATAGCTAACTGTCTCTTTCCGACTCATTGCTTGCGTAAAAGACTGAACGAGACGCATCACGTCAATTTCAATTGTTTGAAATACAAGCGTTTGAAATATTTAGAACAAAAATTTCATAGAGTCGCTTTGTTGCTAATGTTATTACTAAAATATTTTTTAATACATGTTAGTAATACTTTCAAATATTGTTGTACTCGTTCTAAGGCTCGGGGTTACGAATCAGAAGACCGAAAATACATTTGCCCGAAATAACGTTTGCATGAACTTCCATAATCCCGAAAGTATTTTTTAAGGTTTTTCGGGAGAAATATGTGTATGGCCTATATTTATTTCTCTCGTGAGTTTGGGTGTAATTTGTGGTTGTCTATATGTGTGTCCTTGGCACCCGCGACACAGGATTTCCCTAATGCGGGGCAATGTTGAGTGTGTGCGTTATTATAATTATTATTATTAATTAATACCTAAATGTTTATTTTGGAAAGCGTTTCTCTTACGCAATGAATATCGCGCATCTTAATTTTGTAATTATCTCACAACGGCAAATAGCCTACTACCGCCACAGCCGTACTTTTTCAAGCGCAAGAAACATTTGCAAGAACTAGGAGCAGTACGACTATTCCTGTTGACGGAATCAAACGTTGTCAGTGATAAACCGTAATAATTATATTGAATCAATGTAAGCACTACGGCATATAGAAAAGTGGTGACGTTTTTGAGCGCAATATAATTTCAGTACTATGCACGAACGGGTTAAGAAAATGGTAAGAAAAGAAAGGAAACCGGAGCTGATGCAAGCTTGATAAAAGACCATAATATTAAAGCTTTGGTATGTGATTACATCAATGAGTGAACTGTGCATAGAAAGGAGAGAATACAGGAATTTATCCAGGAAACATAGCTTGAACGTAAGAAGAAAGTGACAATTATTAACAGAGAACATCTTACACCGCCAAAATGCATCAAAAAAAGTTGGATGAATGACAAAATATACCAACTTAAGAAACAAAGAAGGTAATTCAAGCAGACTGATAGTGCAAATTAAATAGGATTTTTTTTAAGTTTAAGCAATTTGTAGCTTTCACATGCAAACAATGCATAATAATACAAATAGTACAACCTTGATAGCCTAACGGTTTGCACTGTGGGCACTGAATGAGAAGTTCCCGGGTTCGATACCGGTAGGATCAATTTAACAAATTAACTTTTCTAAATGGTTCTGGTCTTGGTATTCTATTGTAAGACAATCACCTGGTCTGAAACTAGGGAACTCTCTGTACATACTCCCCATGAGTATCAGAGCAACAGAATCCCAGAGCAGAACCAATTTACAAAAGTTCATTTCCCAAATTGGTTCTACTGGGAATCGAACCTGGGACCACGAACGATGGAATTTATTCCGGGGCATAACTTTCGAAAAGTTCACATTTAATTTTATAGTTGATTGAGTTGATTTTTTGCGGTTTTAAAAAAATCTCGACTAACTAGAGAAATCGGGTACGAGAATTTTCGAAACTCAAGAAAAAAAGTCAGGCATCCCCTAGCTCGTAATAAATGTCATTGTATAAAATTCAACATTTACGTATAAAATTTATTTATAAATAATAAAGGCTACTCCATTATACCTGTGTTCAACTAGTTTTCAGTAGAAGCTACATATGGTGCATTTTGGTAAGTTTCCAGTAGAAGCTGAATATGGTGTTTTTTTGCGCCTTTCAATTGTTGCAAGTAAAATTAGGCAGTACCGCAATGCCATTACAATTTAAATTCAAGGTTTTAGCTTTTTCATATTCCTTTACATGTCACTACGTTTAAATAGGTTGACTTGGGACATTTTTTTCGTGGTTTTTGTATTAGACCCGTCGTCCATTTATTTGTAAGTCAATGAACACAATCCATCTATTTGACAGTCTTCTATGGAGGCCTCCACAGAACACTGTGAAATAGATGAATTGCGTTTTTTGTTTTGTTTGAAAATTCATAATGTGAATTGTCAATTACTCATATTATGATTCTGCCAATGCGGCCTTTTTAGCCAAGCAGTATTTCAAGACAATTTGTAGAATTGGGGTCCAGGTAATTGGTATGGTTGTAACATTATATCACAGGTGACAGATAGTGACAGAAAAAGTTGCTGGTGTGTGCCTCATTGCAGGAATGAGTACTGATGAGCTAATTTAAAAAAAACTAGTTTTTAAAAAAGGAATACCTGTAATAGATGCTTAGTTGTTTTGATCTTTGTATATTGTAACTTTAAA
The DNA here is from genome assembly GCF_003589595.1 of Hyposmocoma kahamanoa. Classification (NCBI taxonomy): domain Eukaryota; kingdom Metazoa; phylum Arthropoda; class Insecta; order Lepidoptera; family Cosmopterigidae; genus Hyposmocoma; species Hyposmocoma kahamanoa. The sequence goes on along the minus strand of NW_020653622.1, from coordinate 26,243 downwards.
TGCATTTAAACCTGCATCAAAAGTAAAATTAGTATTGTGTACATTGACTTACAATTATATGGACGTCGGGTCCGCGCTAAAAAGT
>NW_020653622.1:0-16158 GCF_003589595.1 Hyposmocoma kahamanoa | reverse complement strand
GAACCTATTGCAATAAAACGGCAATTTCATACTTTAACCCCTAATATTGCATTAACAGCAAATATAGTACTAAGAGTTTGTTGTAACAAAGTATAATAAAGATTTGGAGTTTTTAGGTTTTTGCGTTTTATCAATTTGGGATATGCACTTTTCTGTGGGTGTTTTAGGTTCTCTCATTCAATTAAATTAACTAAATTTATCAACTCATTAAATTTATTATAAATTTATTATTATTAAATTGTGAGAATACAGGTGTTAAAATTACATCTTACAAAATAAGTATAGTTTTACTGTGTCTGGCCATACATTAGGCATACATATTGGGTTGCCAGGTCTTAAAACCGAATTGCTGGATCTATCTATAAACCAGCCAGTTTAGACAATGCATCGGAAAAGTCCAATCATGCCTGGCAATGCTACGTAGCAAAGATATTGTCTACATTGGACCGGGCTCACCCAGAAGATGCCTATTCACTTGTACCTTATAGATACTCAGGTTGTGTGTGCCCAGAAACACAGGGATTATCATACCTGGACTGAGCCCATACTAAAAAATGACGAAAACCGCTTAGTACGCCTTGAGCGAATGTGCACCAAGTGGGGATGAAGCCGTCGTACATCTGGATGTCCAATGGTATACAGAACTTTTAATATAACTTGTAACTTTGGTAAATGAAATATTTTTGGATGTAAATCGCGTGCTAGTGTTTTGTATTAGATCATTATATTATACAGTGGCGATGTGTCAGTGTCAGTTAGTGTCATACTTATGGTATGGTATGGGATGGTGTAACGGGCTGTTGTCCTCAACTCGACATCCAAGCACCTATTTTGCGTGTAATGGGTGCAGGGTTCTACTCGTGCCACCCAAGCTCCTCCAAAAATTTCAACACTCTTCTGAGTTATTCGAAGACTTTGGGGAGCGACCTTGGCACTCCAATGTATTTTGCCCTGTAGTTGGCCACGCTGGAGCATTGCAACATAGTGTCATAGTTTCAATAGCTCTAGTTTCCTATACCGTTTTGCGTACATTCCTCGCCCGCATCACTCGCACACACCTCTCGCTATTTTGCATGTACAAATATTTAGCTCCGCTAACCCTTTCCACCGGAATTGCACTAAACGAGGCTAGGAAAATAAAGTGCTCCTATTGGTGGATTTTTTCCTCGTACACAGCTTCACTACGTCGCACATCTGTGGTGGAAAGGCAGCCATAAGGGAACTAAAGTGTAACAATCTTAAAAACCTAAGAATTCGATTTCTTGTATCTTATTTTAAATTTGTTGTTTCAGGTTAGAATGGAAACCACTGATAGAATCGAACGTAGCGCTCGGCGTGACGTCAGGAAAGTGGTCTCGCGAAGAACAGTTGCTATGGGAGCGGCAACGAGTTGCTGCATGGGGCATAGCGTCGTATGAATTGCATGCCAGTGGCAGAGTGCTGTTCCCTTGCGCTTCTTCTTTGTTTGCCGCAGTCGAGAGTACTTCACAGGTAATCAAATTTTACAAGAAATGTAAAATTGATACACACTTGGTCACAATTTTGTATTAGTGCGATACCTCCAATGAACACTACGTAATTTTTTGGTCGTATTATGTTTCTAATGTAACTCTGCCACGAATTTAATATGACAGTTGTTGCTAGCGACCGAGTAAATTACTTCACAATTTTGTATGGCAAACTATACAGCGCCTCTAGCGGTCAGAAGAAGAAACAACATTTTGTATACAAACATTTTACTGATAACTGTCACAGTAATCTCATGATAGAGGCGCTGCTCTATTGTTTTGTAGTTCTATTGGAAAAAATATGTGGTTGAATTGAGTACTTCCTTCTTTATTGGAGTCGGTTAAAAATAAACTAATGTTATTCCATCTCTCATTATGTTTGCGACGTCATGTGAGCGAGCTCCATAACTATTAATTAACTAATCAACTGAATTTTACCCGCTTTTCGTTGATAGAACTACACATAAAAACAACTAGTAAATTCTTATAAAAACTACATTCAGCCTTATTTTATTTCCTAATATTATGCTCCCCGAATTTTGTGAAAAAAAGAAACAAAAAATAAAATAAAAAACAAAAAAACAATTTTGTGAAATAAAAATAATCTCAGTACAGAGTACTAAAAAAACCAAACTCAAAAGCACGTGGAATTACATATAATTACCAAGTCTTATTGATGGATTCATCCCCTAGTTCGCCACTATACGGAACTTGACACAGGAGATAATAAAAATCGGTTCTCACTACTCAAAGTATATTGAGAGAAAAACGCCTTAATTTGGAGAATAGCAAAATCAACCATTAAAATTGTAATTGCTCCTTGTAATAAAATTTAGGCGCTATTTATAAAAATTAATCTTCATGCGTGAACAGCCATCCTTAGAGGTGGATGATTTTCTTCAAAATTAAATGGGACCACTATGGAGGTATACTCTTTCCAACAAAAAATGAATCACGAAAATCGGTTCACACTGTCGAATTGAGAACTTCCTCCTTTTTTTGAAGTCGGTTAAAAACAAAATAAAAACGGAGATGACCAAAAATTCAGTTGGCGTAGAGCTCATTGAAGTGGTCGAGTTTAGCTCCTTGTCCAGGAAAGTACTGCCACCTTAACTATTTCTGCCGCCAAGCAATATGATCGTTACTGCGTTCCTGTTTTGAAAGTTAAAGGTGATGGTGAAATTACAGGCACGTATCTCAGGGTAACGGGCAATATCGCAGTGGCAATATCTTTGTCTTTGTGAGTTAAAGCTCTGAGCTGCACTGAAACTGCTATGGTCTTGTTCGTCCCTTTACATGGTATCATTAAAAAAAATATATAGGAAAGCGGATCCTGTCTTGCACCGCCGAGGTTTTCGGAATTTATGTGCAAAGGAACAATGGCAAAATCATAGTTATAATAATTCGTTAGCGTCTTCAAATGTCTTAATTACAAGTTTGAATAAAATAAATTCATTAGGTTCTTCAAATTATCATAGTGGCCATCTGAGTCTGGAAATAAAATCACTGAAGAAGAATCACTTTGGAAAAAATATATAGGATAATTGGGGATATACTGATTACTATAAGGTGTGAAAACTAGATTCCTATAAACGTCCACAATAGAAAATAAAACACAAACTTACCTGGAAATTTTAGAAGAAAACGTCTGTAATCAATAGGTACTTTACATATACCAATGATTTTTTTTTATATCAACTGAACTAAATATAACACGCATACTATACGATATACATTTTTCAAATGACTTTAATTACGTTTGTAAAAAAATACATTCTGAAATAAAGCCAGTGTCCCCTGCCTCTCGACCCATGCAAAATGAACCGTATTAATAGGGTAAAAAATTTGAATTCCATCTGAGGTAGTATCGAGTCTTAAGCGAGGCCACGTTATAGAACGAGTTGGGAGGTGCGGCACTGACCTCTCCACCACAGAAGTCCTGTCTCGTTTTTTATTTATTTAATAGTTTATTGTACAGGAAAAACACAACAAGTCACAAAGAATACAAGCGAAATTAAAAACAAAAGGTTCTGCTTATTTCTAATAGAAATTTCTTCCTGCAGACCTAAATACAGGACACTATAACTAAAAGAACGGGCATATGTGTACAACAAAACAAGGAAAAAAAAAATTAAATTGTTATAAATTATATAAATACTTAGATAAATACATATTTTATAATATAATACCTAAGATATGGATGGAATAGTAGATAAATAATGCTCTTTAACTCTCACTTTAAAAATAGCTAACGATTTAGTTTCGTGAACAGTAATAGGAAGTGCATTCCAAAGTCTGACCGCATGAACAGTGAAGGAGTGAGAATAGAAACCGGAATTGAAGCATGGAAAAGATAACTGGGACCTAACAAGAGAGCGACAGGGTTTATCCTGGGACCTAAGGAAGTTGAAACGCTCTTTCAGGTACCCTGGAGACACAGGGTTATGTAAAATATTGTAAAGAGTCGTTCAAAAGATTCGCTTATGGCTTGGCGGCCGATCGCTTTTCTGTGAAAAAAAAAAAAAAACAATGTAATGAAACCTGCACGTCAGCGTTTATAGCTTACATTGGGCGGCGAAGTAGGACACTTCTATACTTTTTTTAATAATGTTAAGTGAAGAACAAAGTAAGCTACACGCCTGTCCATAACAGTTGCAGTGCCACTCAGAGCTTACACGTGTCTTGAACGAACAATTTTTCTGTCCAGCCACCTCCTTTAATTCCGCGCTCGCTGAATACGGGAGGCGGAGCCCCGTTAACACCAGCGATGTGCCCCCGTGCACCAGATCTGGTGGCGCACGCCGCGAGAGGAGACATATGGTTGGCCGGAGGGGGGCTCAGAAGGCCCACCAGGTTGACTTATGCTTGTAGGGGCCATGAACCAGATCGGTAAGTGTTCTACATAGTTTCTACTCATTACTTATGCATGGTGTTCCAGTGCACATATGGAGAGTATCTCTATTACCGATTCGGTGTTGTCACATAAGAGTAACACGCAAGTTGAGTATTTTTTATATAAATAGCATCGAGTATATAACCAGAAATAGAGACGACGACGTAATTTAATTTGTTTGGAAACTATTTAGCCAAATCCTTACTGTGATAACTGCGCTCCGATTGGCCAGCCCGAATTCGAAACAATTGACGGGTGTCGTCAATTGTTTCACTTCAAATCGACCACTTAACTTGCGCTTTGCTATAATGGACGTAAATTGCAAAATTACATAATATTTAATTGCCGATGAGATGTGATTCCGTTTGTTTTGTAATTAGATGTTTTGCTGTTTTTCCTACACCACCGAATGGAACAGATACTATCATTGTTACGGATATTATCTTTATTACAATAAATACTGAATAATTTTGGTATATACGGAGACGTACACACAGATCAGTTGTTGGCGCTGTACTATTTCAGTTTTCTAATTTGTCATTTCAGTGCAAATGAGAGTTGATATTTAAAAGTTATATAAAGCCCATTTGCCTGATGAGTGGCCAGGGATGGATGGCCCTTATTTTGTTTCTATTTCTGGTTATGGACTCGATGATAAATGGTAACAATATTTTGTCACAATGCGCGAGATATTTGTCTTCGAGACTTTGGGCGTGCGACAGATTTGATTAGTATTAAATTTGTATTTAATGCCATTTGTTGCTCCTTCAATTGATTATTACCATTAAGTTTATCCTGTAACCCGGAAATTGCCTGAAAGAGATTGTTATCTCGCAATAAGGCCGTCTGTTGTCCCTGTCTTTGGTATTTTTTTAATGTATTTGTTCGTTTGTCCAATACAAAATATTTGTGAACGATTGAATGAACGAACGAATGAATGAATTTTTTTTTGTTGCACTTTAAACTTACAATGACAATACAACAGTAACGTCCGTATCACAGAGTAAGCTAATGTACAATAATATTTGTAATAAAAATATTTGTGTTGTATTTTATAAAAAATATAACTATAAGAAGAATGGAATGAGTATAGAATACAGTTAGAATATAATAAAGTTACTTTCTTTATGACATGTAATAGAAAATACGTAAATATAATTTTACAAGTGGTTAAATAATAGTACGACTTTGATAAATTTAATTTCATATAAGATAACAAACAATTAAAGATTTTTAGATAAATAATTACTAATTAAAGTAATCAGTGTTATTACGTAAGTAAAGAGGATTAATCCAGAGCGTAAAAACGATTATGATCATACGATTAGTAATCTATTTATCATCTAACTCCGAGTTTTTTTTTAAATTATTTATTTACTCATATTACAATAATTTATTACCTAGGTGTTTGGCACTCTTAAACTGAAAGTGTTTGTTTTAGAACGATTACACATGACGACTTTAAACAGCGATGTAGTCGCTAATTGTGTACCTTTACACACGCGCGCAATTTTAGTCAGTGATGCAAATGCGCGACTGCATCGATATAAAACCGCTATTGCATCGATGCAATCAATCGCCTATAACTCCCAAGTAGCGATGAAATCGCGCGTTTGTATCGAAGCAGTCGCGCGTTTGCATCGCGTTTGTATACCTGCTTAAAAATGATGCAATTGCGTATAAACCGCAAGTGTGTGTAGTGGCAGTGCCTTTCAGATCTTTGATATTTAAAGCTCTGAGTAGCACTGCAACTGTTATTGACAGGCGTGTAGCTTACCATCAGGCGCACGACTTGTTCGTCTCTAGTAGCATAGAAAATAATGCACTGAAGATATATTTGTGATTTCAGGTTAGCTGACGACCCCAGACAGGCCGGCGTACCGTGCTACGTCACTCAGGAAGAGTTTTCGCGTTATACTGGATTCTGGTGGCAACCTAAAACTGAAGGTACAGCATTACTTTTTTCTTAATATCTCTAAAACATCTCTCTAAAATCTCGAAAACATCCGAATACAAATTTCCTTGCCTATTGTGAGAAAATTTATTCGCTGCAGACTCGACCAAGAATTATCGGAGCGGCACAGCGATATTAAGCTCTCTCTCCCACTTATCAGTAGGGTACGAGCAGATACTGGCCTTTTGTAGCGCAGGGCCGTTTATTACTGCAGTCGATAAATATGTTAGAAATATGTTATCGATATATATGATGTTCAATTTTGTTGTAATAGTGAAATTGGGAATGGAAATAAAAAGTAATTTATATAGCGCATTATCGATAACAATACGTGCTTGAGTCGAAATATTACTTCTTATGGTAAATATGATTTTTTATAAAAACTATCCATTTTGACTCCTGTCAACATTCAAACAGTGAATGGTATTAAAATAAAAAAGTATTTCTTTTAATTAAAAACGGGCAACGCACCGATTTATTTCTTATCGATAACGAGTCATGTGGGCACGTCACTAAGCAGGTGAGAGAGAAAACAGCAATATCGCTGTCCCGCTCTGATGATTTATGAGTCTGCAGCGAGTAAATAATCTTACTATAGTAATTATTAGATTTATTGTTTATAAAGCTTTTGCAACGTTTCATCCTAACCAACTGTCGCATTAAAATCATGCAACCTGTGACGATGCGACCTCTTTCATCATTACCCTACCTTTTTATCACCCTTTTTTCGGCAACACCTGCTTTCGTTACAAAAATCTGTCTAATTTGTTGAAATTTTAATATTAATGATAGTTTTCATATCCTCATATACTCTTCTTCTTAGCCTTTCTAAATGTACATTTACTTTGATTAATACACAAAAACATATTAACATTAATTATCTTCACTTACGGTTACACTTATATGTATATTCAAATCCGCACATGCACTTACATATTGAATAGGTTACTTTAGATGCACTATTCACACTTTATTACGTTCATTATTTTAATGAACAATTTCCCTCCTAGTCGTTTATTGGATCTTTCATTACAAATAACTTCTAGATTTAGTACCTCTCGTTTGTTCTGACTGAAAACCAGCGCCTTAGGAAACTTGGGCATATGCTGAGTCAGCGCCATTTCACTGCTATGACAATTTTTTTTTTCCTGTTGTATTAAATCTGTATTTGTGTCCTACTATTTATCTATCTTTTCTCTGGTTACCAACTCACTTTTGAAATTTTGAATCGTTCTTTCATTATTTTTCTTTGTCATTCTTATTTTGCTTCGCTCCGTCGTCACTTCCATCAAAATTCTCGAGAAGAATAGACGTGTCCTTCAATCATGTAAACCTAACTGCTTATAAAGCAGCAATATGTTACATACGAATATAGACCCTTTTTGTTTGAGTTCACTTACGTTTATGTCTATTTAAAAAGTAATTGAATATATTTTTGCAGATGATGTGTACAGAATAGTGTATGAAGAAGTGGATGAGAGCGAGGTGAAGATATTCAGCTTCCCTTCATCGCAAACCAGCAGCGGTGAAGTCGAAGAATTCAGGTAAGGACTTGCTTCTTATGGTCTGCAGTCTTGCTCACAGAACACTAAATACAGTAGAAGTGCATAGTTTACGTGGTACGTGCGTCAACAGTTCGCGCAGTTCCGCAAACATGAGCTGAGTCTGCCGTTTTCGCTTTGTACGTTATGGTCGTGTCATTATCTCTTTCAAAACCGAAGAAAAATATCTTATTTTGCTACTTTGAAGTTCCAAAAATTATATTCGCACTTGTAGTATTATCCACGGTGTTGTTTCATATAATTGTAAATCTTATCTAATTCATAAGTTTTGAATTTCCTGTATATCGTAATCATTCTTTGTTACAAGAACCGAAAGTCAACCTTGTATCGGTGCAATATGGTCGCTGCTATGCTGGAGAACTAAGTAAACTTCTCTGAATCGTCGTCGTTCAGCTATTGACAGCTAGATGGCAGCACATTGATTGAAATTTCAATATAAAATCAAAATGTAACTTGCAATAACAAGTATTGAACTTTCAACGATATGCCAACAGGGTAAAGCTTAAATTATATTAACAGTCCAGAATTTGTTATTTCCTTTTTAATCAGAATTTTCGTCTAATCATTTTCAAGATTTCAGTGTTACAAATAATGAATGTGTGAGTTTTTTTGTTTTTTTTTTGGTTAAGCGGTTAAGGTATTACCTGCGCAAGCAAGACTTAGTTACGCGATGGATTCTGACGAAGAAACATTACCTTTACTTAGTTCTATATAGGTAATAAAAATGACTCACCTGCTATGTTTTTTTCAGTTGTAATTGCAGTTTCAAAATTGTCAATAAATTTTAGACATACATTTTCCCATACCCTTTTTTTAATCCAGTCGATTGGAATAGCTGGCGGAACTGCTATCCCGTATTGCAGGGTGTTGTTTTACATTCTCTATAAATTCTTCAATTCGATATTCATCCATCGTGGTTAATTTGAAAAATTAACATGTACGCACCTCACTAACCGAATCGCACCTCCACACATACCTCACCGAACGAATCCTATATGTCGACCACTCCTACGTAAAGTATCATATGAAGAAATTGCCAAGTTTACAGGGGAGCCTTTTATATTTGTGAATTCACTTAAATAAGCATAACATGTGACTTTAGCATTTCTCAGTTTTATTCGGCAGAGCTCGTTACTCACATAGAGTATTATAAAATCCTAGATATAGGTTAGATGATCTATGATGATCTATTAGATTATCACTCTATGTTAAGAACGAGCTTTGACGAATAAAACGGAGAACTTTAAAATGCTCCCCTGTAAACTTGGCAATTCCGACATACGACACTTTACGTAGGAGGGGTCGATATATGCGGATACGGAGTCTCCCACACCGTAACGGCCAGTTAATGTGCTGCGAACGTCCCTAGCCAATCAGAGTCCTCGAATTATTCACGTATTTCTATTCTCGTTTGCTCTGACCGGCCAAGCGGGTCTCTACCGTCCGTAACAAAGTCGGTAGATAAGGATAACTCTCATAAATAATAACCCGCATCGGGCCAGAGTGGCGGATTAAATTTTGTGATAACGGTTATTCCTTTTCAGATTTCCACGTGCTGGTACTCCTAACGCGAAGTCCATCCTGCGCCTGGTGACTTTCCGTCTTCAGAAAGCTTCTCCCACCGTCCTCGATTATTATCACGAAGGAAACGATGTACACAGTAAGTTTACAAGTCGTTCAGTCACTTCAACTTTTGACATTGACAGATGTCAAAAGTTGAAGTTACTGAACGAAAATGATGGAGCCATTAAAAAGGTTTTTTTCACTATTGTCAAAATCTTTTTAAATCTCGTTTTTCTTTAAGTCTAAAATTTCCCATTATTTGAGATTTTTTGAAAAATTACCTAATAGTTCTCCTCCCGCACCGCGCAGCTACCTGAGGAACCGACTCTGTTATGCGGCAGGCCTGTAAGTACTATGATTACCATAACATTGGTTGCAGTATCTGACAATAACGACATGGAGGTGACCGATATACGATGGTTTGACCTACGGCAGTCGTTGAAGGAGTCGTTCCCATGGTTCGAGTACCTAGCGCGTGTCGGATGGACCCCGTGTTCTCAGTAGTGAGTATAAGCACACCCCTGACACTCCTTACGACGGTCGAAAGTTATTTACTTACTATTACTACATGCAACAAAGCGCTATCTGCACACGCGCAAATGTGTGAGTGAAGTGCAAGGGTTACCCATCACTTTCTCGTACGTGGTCAGAGCGGCAACCTAGAAAGAAAGAAAGAAAGAAAACTGTTTAGAACTGGAAAGAAAAGAATACACAAAAAAGGATAAAATTAATTTAAAAAATAAGATTATTACAACTATTTATATGAATAAACAGTAATTTACCGTCATGCTTGTCGCGACTGGTACGAACGTCACTTACTCAGCTTTAGTCACAACCGGGTTATTTAAAAAAAGCCGTATCGTGGAGCTGATTTTCAGCAAGCCCGTGGCGAGTGAGCCGCTGACAGCAATTTAAAAAAAAACCAACAAACAATAAATAAACAGTTAGGAAATACCGACGTAATAGAAAATGTACATGTATCTGCCTCTGTGGCCGAACGGTTACCATGCCGGACTGTCACGCAGAGGTCCTAGGTTCGATTCCCGGGCCGGGAGAAATATTTGTATGGCCTACATTTATTTCTCTCGTGAGTTTGGGTGTAATTTGTGTTTGTCTATGTATGTGTCCATGGCACCCGCGACACAGGGTTTCCCTAGTGCGGGGCTATGTTGAGTGTGTGCGTTATTAATAATAATAAGTTATTAATAAGTTAATAAGCTATCTTATTTCAATCCATTTTGAATAAAATGTAAACAAACAAGTCACTGACCCGACCATAGACGGTTTAATGATGGCCAACTATGATGCCAACTACAAATCGATTAATTAATTGAATGAATCGATTTGTTCAATTGAATCATAATAGCAGTTTTCCTTACATAACCTATATAAACATATTTAAAATTTCCGAAATCTTAATTTTTAAATCCTCCTTCAAATCCTTACTTACTTAGAGACTCGTTCCATTGCGTTTGAAATATTCGATTTACTAATTGGTTACAGAAACTTTTATTGAATTAACCGAATGTTCTTTTCGTACAGCGCTATGCAACCATAGACAAGACATGGATGTATAGATGAAAAATAACCTCATTTTTTACTACCATTTTTGAAATAAGATTTTACGATGCTATTCAAACGAATATTTTTGGAAAAAGTGATGTGATATCAAGTCAAAAACTTCAAAATATACGTGAAAGTGTTACTTATTCGATTTATTGAGTGATTGCTTTAGAATTTTAACCAAACAGTTTTGTTTACTTTTTATTCAAAATGGATTAGAACAGACTTTAACTATATAGACACGTAAAATACTAGCGAAAATTCTAACGCGAGTCTGTTATCTATAATTCCATTAATAGAATCTTAATAATTACACATGTTCATTTGGTATTGTGTGTATTTATATCAATATAATATTATATTTTCCATTAATTCACTAATTAGAAAAATCCTGAAGGGTTATTAAAAAATAATTTAAAAGCACCTAAAATTTTGGACAGGTATTTTTAAATAAAGTAACACACGTATTTGAAATTGCGTATCCAACTTCATAATTACTGAGTTAACAATTATATTCACTACATATTTATCGGCATGACAAATTGAAAATTCGAGAATTCTTGTCTACTATATTATATCTCACTATATTATATAATCTGTATTTTAAGTACTCTGCACTAAATAAATGAAGAAAACAATAACTGAATTAGTCCCAGACATAAGTATTTTTACTTACATCGTTTCATATTTCCGACAACGAAAGAAACTCTCTTTACAGCCGTACACAGCACAATTCACGACCGTTATAAATAGTAACGTAAAATGATGTTATATATTAACGTACAAATTTCGTAATGAATAAATGAAAACTATATTCAAATATCAAAGTCGTCTTAGCGCGAAAACGGCTCACCGACAGCCTTGTTGCAGTTCAGTCAATGTGACCGTCAAAGTGCGGGGCGTGGTGCTGTATCTAAAGCAAGGGGCGGAGAGTGTCCATTCTCGTTACTTTTTTGTTCTCTGATTTGATCTCCATCTCACCTGGGGGTCGATTCAGAACCTTACGATAACGCGATTGTCGACCGATTTCATTTTTATTCACAACACCCGCATCGAACGTCAAACTGTCGTATTCGAAACCGAACCGAAATGACGTCACACTCGTACGATTACTCGAATTTCTCGGTCGGAGAAGGCTACAAACGTTATTTAGAACAGATTTATATGAAATGATATTAATGAAAGCTAATGAACGTCTATTGTTTACAAAGCAACCATGTAATATGGAAATCTCTTATTATTTTAATTAAAGTCTGGATTTTGTTCAATTTTACTAATTTATTTGAATGCAAGACTAATGCATTTCTATATTTTAGGCGCCTTTTAAGTCTTAAAAATGTTTATATAAGGATTTTAATTTTTTTTATAATCTATTTCACCGACTAACTCCGTAAAACCTGTTGGATAACGATACCCTATCCGAATGGAACGTTTAACTAAAATAATAATATAATAATAATAACGCACACACTCAACATAGCCCCGCACTAGGGAAACCCTGTGTCGCGGGTGCCATGGACACACACATAGACAACCACAAATTACACCCAAACTCACGAGAGAAATAAATGTAGGCCATACAAATATTTCTCCCGGCCCGGGAATCGAACCCGGGGACCTCTGCGTGGCAGTCCGGTATGGTAACCGTTCGGCCACGGAGGCAGTTTGCAGGCAAAATGTTCTGAATAGCTCGGAAGGCGCCCTTCGATTCGAGAACGATATTCAATCGATTGATTCGATTAAAATATCGAAGAGTTCTGACTCAGGGTCCTGATGGAAAGTGACGATAAGGTCCACGATGTGCATGCACACCTAAATAACGCCTATTCTCTCTCGCCTTGAAAAGCACCAAGTTATAGCGTTCGGGGAACAAGTCCTCAGGCAGGGAATTCCACTAACCGCTCGCCATATAAATGTGGAAGCGAAAAACTTCGAACGAATCCGGGGAATATCCACAACATAGGGGTGGAACCCCAGCCCACGTCTAGTCCCCCGATGATGGAAATGGCAAGGCGGAATCACGCCATGCAATTCCATCGCACATTCTCCGTGATATATCCTGTAGAATACTGATAAGAAGGCAACTTTATGAGGGTGTTCAAGGTTCTGCAGCTTCGCCTCAACCATCGAGTATATCACCTGAAATAGAGACGAAATGTCATTTAATTTGTTTGAAAACTATTCTGCCATGTCATTACTGTGACAACTGTGCTCCATTGGCTAGCCTGAATTCGAAACAATTGACGGGTGTCGTCAACTGTTTCACTTCAAATCGACCAGATAACTTGAGCTTTGCTATAATGGACGAAAATTGCAAAATTACATATTTAATATTAAGGGTCGTATTCTAGAACTCTACTCAATGCTCAAGTCAGGATTGCACTGGAAACACAAGCACTGGAAATACGACCCTAATGGCAGGGACTTGAGTATGATTTTCAGTGCTCACTGCAATACTCAAGTCCTGACTTGAGTATTGAGTAGAGTTCTGGAATACGACCCTTAATTACCGATGAAATGTGATTCCGTTTGTTTTGTAATTAGATGTTTTGCTGTTTTTCCCACACCACCGAATAGAACAGCACGGCATTGTTAGAGACATTATCCTTATTACAATAAATACAGAATATTTTTTGGAATATACGGAGACGTACACAGGTCAGTAGTTGGCCTGTCTATATTTCAGTGCAAACGGGAGTTGATATTTATAAGAGCTGTATCGCTAATGTGTTACCAGGAATATATGACCCTTATTTCGTCTCTATTTCTGGTTATATACACGATGGCCTCAACTAAATTATATTTGTTGTTTTCTAAAAAAAAATTGTTGGGGAATTTAAACTATAGGAAATGAAACTATTTTTCCGGATTTAAATCGCGTATATTTGTTTTTTCAAACAAACCAACGTTTCGGGCCCTTTACAGGTCCAGGCCCTTTACAGGTCCAGGTACAGGTTTACCGTGACCATGGGACATGTAAAGGGCCCGAAACGTCGGTTTGTTTGAAAAAACAAATATAAACGATTCAAATCCGGAAAAATAGTTTCATTTCCTATGTGTAACAATCGCGAAAACCTAAGAACTCGATAATTTAAACTATATTTTCACATTTTTCATGAACAGGCGCATACAAAATAATGTCAACAAAATGTTATATGAGAGCTCGTTATGTTTCTCGAGTTTTTCTCTAAACCTCTATGCAAGTGCTGCATTTTCAATTAGAACGGCAGTATTCTACGCAGGTGAAGTCACGGACACCAGCTAGTATCATATTGTGTAGGAACAATCTGATAGAGTTTAACTTGCCGAATTTTGTCACCTAAATTTTATAACAACCTTTTGTAATGCAGTGTATGGGTTCAACTGCTGGACCGTAAGCAGCAACGGCTGGAACTGGTCCTGATACCTGTCGAGGAGTTCTGCTACCCCTGCGGGTACGAGCACGCACCCCCGGAACTCGCTGTGCGTGACCACCAGTCGCCGAAACAAAGAGAAAAGGTATGCGGGCTAACCAGGCGCTGGATAATGAAGAATCGTATAAAAGGAAGGACAGACTGAAGGCGTTCATAATCTGTCTTTCCAGCTCAATGGTGTCGTTTAAGAAATAGTAGATTTTTCGTACACTTGGCTACACGCTTGTCCATAACAGTTGCAGTGCCACTCAGAGCTTTAAATCCCAAAGATCTGAGGGGCACTGCCACTGCACCCGTCACCCTAAGACATAAGTTGATACGTCCCATTTGCCTGTAATTTCACCAGCACCCTTGCCCTTCAAAACTGGAACACAGTAATGCTGACGTTACTGCTTGGCGGCAGAAATAGGTAAGGTGGCAATACTTCCCTGGACAAACTCTTTCACAAGGAACTCTACAGCTACTACAACTACAGCCCTAACGATGCATAGCTGAAATATTCAACAATTTTCACTTAAACAATTTCAATATTCTAAAACTGGTTTTAGGTTTTTTTATGATATCTTAAAAAAATGTTTTGTCTTAAATTTTTATTGAATTGATATTCAATTATTTTTTGTGAATTTACTCCACTAGTTTGTTATAATTATTAATACAAAGATCGAACACTCAGAAAAAATTCCTTCGATCCGCCTGTATTCGAACCGACGTCTTCTAGCATACCGTGCCAGACGCTTTACCAACTAAGCCACGGAACGAACCAGCGGACCTCACGAATTTTTCTGTGCTTGTTGTCGTGTCTTTGTTTTTGGTTTCTCAACAACTGTTTAGTCGTAGCGCCATCTATGAAAGTATTTCGTCACCTAGTTACCTTTACAGCTACGAGCCCCGGCTAGAGATGTCGCTATTCACTGTATATTAATTTATTTTTTGAAAGTTTTATAACAAACTAGTGGAGTAATTAAAAAAAAAAATTAAAATATCAATTCAATAAAAATTTAAAATACAGTGAATAGCGACATCTCTCGCCAGGGCTGGTAGCTATAAAAGTATCTAACTGGGTGATAAAACTTTCATAGATTTCTCATAAGTGGCTCTACGACTAAAAAGTCGTTGAAAAACCAAATACAAAGCACGACAACAAGCACATAGAAAATTTGTGAGGTCCGCTGGTTCGTTCCGTGCCTTAGTTGGTATAGCGTCTGACACGGTATGCTAGAAGACGTCGGTTCGAATCCGTCCGGATCGAAGGAATTTTTTCTGAGTGTTCGATCTTTGTATTAATAATTATAACAAAAATGTTTTATCACTTAACCGCGTATTAATTAGCAGACGGCAGTACTACTGCTACTAAATTTTCTCTGTCTCCACAGCCAATACAAATCCTGATTACGGAGTCAGCGCCCGAAGCATGGATCAACGTGCACGATATTCTATACTTCCTACCGTCGTCACCGGACTGCATCAGTTTCATCTGGCCATCCGAGGAGAGCTCACATCTTCACCTCTATCTGTACACTTGCTCGCTGCAAATGCACGTCACCAGGCGTACTTGTAAGTAGATCCAAATGGTGGAATTACAGGCACATGGGACTTGTCAACTTATGTCTCAGGGTGACGGGCGCATTGGCAGTGCCCCTCCGATCTTTGCGATTTAAGAGCCGATACAACCTCAAATGGCTTGAAAGTGTTGGACCAAACA
>NW_020653621.1:0-12201 GCF_003589595.1 Hyposmocoma kahamanoa | reverse complement strand
CCCGACTAAACCACAAAAAGGTTCCCAACCGAAAAGGGTAAAAAAAATATGTTCATGCAGCGTATTTTGCTGCATTATCTACTATTCCATCCATTTTATAGGTATTGCGTTTATAATAGTTTAATGTTATTAATATTGTATTACATAATTTTGTTTTTTGTGCACGGAAGGTGTGCAGGAAATTCCTTATAGAAAAGAGTAGTATCTTTTGTTTCTGTTTTCCTTTTATTTATTTTATTTTATTTAATTTGGCACATTTACAAGACACAAATTATAAAATACAAGTAAAACTATGGCACTAACCAGACACAAACAAATTTGTAGCTCATACACAACCGCGCACAAAATATTATTTATTAAATATAATGTGTGCTTTTTCCTGTGCTATAAATAATGACAAAAAAAGATTGTTTATATATTTACCAACAACAGCGTATGCCATCGATACGATAAGAAGAAGATTTGTAATGTACAATAATTTTAAGTTAAATATAATTTGTATAAGATAAACAGCGGTGCCCTGCTGGGTTACATGGCAGAACTTGATATTATGTTAAGAACTTTTACACTGATGCGTTACTCATGTAATGCAATAATTCAATGAATATGAAGAAACGTGTACATAGTAGTGAGATGTACTATAGCACACTCGCGCTTCGCCATTACTTCCCATATTTTTACGAGAGCTCTTGCGCTGTGATACAAAATTGAACACTTCGTTTTTCACGAAAATACGGTGTACGGTGTACGCCTATGGAGTAATGTAAAGAGGATTCCCAATTTCCGGTATGATGCAATGCCAGACGCCATCTCATCATATAAAATTTTCCTACGATATCGTATTCACAATATACGACCGCCCTAAAATATGAACGTAAGTACGTTATTCACGTGACTTCAGTATCCAACTCAATTTTAGATTGTTGAAAGTACTGCATTTAATATCATATAGTGCTTTTAGAAGTATAATCCAACGGTATATTAGTGAGGTTGCGTTCCCTTAAAAGAATGAGCCAGAAACTCTAGGAGTTGCACTTTGTAAATATACGGGTCGTACAGGGTCAAGAGCACGTCAAGCTTGACACTTAAGATTTCCAACTCTATGCCACTTACGATAAGAACAGTCCAAAGTACAAAGTGTCAAGCTTGACGTGCTCTTGACTGTACCAGGTCCGGAACACAAACAGATTCGGTTCTCGCACTCGGCATACGCCCCGTCACGCTCGCTTGGCTCATGTAGAAATTCTATTATAAAATTGGATAATTTAGTGTGCTGGTACTCACTTGCATACTAAACTATACCTACTATATTTTTACCTACCTTGAATATATTTCTTTTAAAAACCATTATTTCAGTTTTATCAGCCAGACTTTTGTTGTAAACTAGGTAAAAAAGCTCATCAAGTTTAAGTAGATTTTATAATTTTGTTGGTAGCCACATGTTTTCATAATCACTACGTAACAAATTTTCGAAAAGGTTCTGTTTCTAGTTTGACAGTATTGGTTTCTATTTAACTGAACACCAAGTACGTAGAAAATAGTAGATATACCCCCGAAACTTTGCTTTTGTGGCTGTCGCAATGGTATTTACGTAGCTGCCTATTTAGGTACATAGCCACATAGGTATTTACACAATCTCGTAAATCTACACATTTCTAGTTTCTATGTCAACAATTTGTAGAATCATGGTTTAAATATACTATTGATTTGAGATATAATGTTCCATTAAGTAAAGAGAAACCAGAAAATTTTTACGTTTCCTTAAGGGCACGCAAATTGCAATTTTTCATTGTCTTCATCACAAAAATAAAGTTTTTATATTTTCTTGATAAAAGTAATTAGAAAATCGTGTCACATTGTGACAATCGAATGGTTTATTTGTATTATAGTCATTTATTTACTAAACATAAGGCGCACTATAAGTTTTCGGAACTGGCCACTTACATAAACAATATTTAAAAAGTAATAATTATTATAACGTTTGAAAATGGAAGTCTTTGGCTATAGAATACAGTTTGTTTCATCTGACTGTGGCGTCATTTTTGAAATTGTTTGTCTACTGGACTTGAAAATTTTCGTAGTATGAACTTCTACGACTTTAAGTGTAATTTAACAGCTCAGCGGAGCTTTGCTCGGCTTCAAACTACTTTTGGCGATGAAGCACAATGCATTCGAATATTTATAGCTAGTTTGCAGAATTCAAATGCGGTCGTGTGAATCTCAGTGACGAATTTCGTGATGGTCGCCCGTTCACTGATGTGAAAAACAAATACATCGATGCTGTGCGCCGCAGGATGAACACAGACAGGCATGTGACATACCACGAGATTCGGGCATCTTTAGGCATAGGTACGAGTCAAATACAATCAATACTACACAAACATTTGGAGGTGAAAAAGCTGTGCTCTCGGTGGATCCCACACAATTTGACTGAGGCTCAAAAAACGGGTCGCGTCACTTGGTGTAATGCCATGCTTACCAGATTCAACGAAGGGGCATCAAATTTGGTGTGGGACATAATAATAGGTGACGAAACATGGATTTATAGTTACCATCCCAAAACAAAGCAGCAATCGAGCGTATAGGTCTTTTGAGATAAGCCGAAACCAACCAAAGTGGCGCACGTGCTATGTGCCTCTTAAGCGGATGATTGCTTCTTTTTTTAATAAAACTGGACACGTGGCTACTGTTGCTTCGGAGAATCGTTGTACCGTGAATAGTGATTGGTACACGACCATTTGTTTGATTTGTTTGTTTTGTGTGAAGTTATTGACAAACTCCGTAAAAATAACCGTAAACGCCATATCATCTTGCACCACGATAATGCCAGTTCGCACACGGCCAGACAGACAAATGAATTTTTGAAGGTGAACAACGTCACGTCCCGTGTACAGTCCCGTTCTGGCACCTTGTGACTTTTATTTATTTACAAAAAATTACGAACCAGTTACGCGGTCAACGATTTTCACCTGAAGAGGCTGTCGAAGAGTATGAAAAATATGTTTCAGATTTTGTCACGGAGGAGGGGCATAAATGTTTTCAAAATTGGTTCATTCGTACGAAAAAGTGCATTAACGCTAACGGAGAATATTTTGAGAAACTATAAATTCATTTCAGACCATTTATAGTGTTTTTTTCATATTCATTCGAGAAACTTGTAGTGCGCCTCACGTACAGTAGGTTAATCAGAAAAACACTTCGTGTGCTTAATTATTTTCATTATGAGCTGCAGTTAAATATTTCCGGTTTTATAATGAAAAACTGACGCACACCGGTAACAGCGACAGATGGTAACACAGTGCCTAAACTGGCCTAAAAACATGACAAATTTAGATTGTGATTAATTAGATAAACATGTCGAATTGTAACAGCTTTTCCACAATGTCGCAAGGGTACGGTACCGACCACTACACAGGTAAACTCCATAGATTATAAAACTCAAGCACAACATAAGTTGAAAAACAATAATAATATAATTATTCCTTTGCGAAAGTGCACATATAAATTCCTTTATAAATAAACAAACGCACAGTTAGATTATCCGTATAATAAGAATAATAACACAAGGTGTAATTCAAAGCCATCAACACGTGCCTTCGCAGGTGACTCCTCGGATACAAAATTTATTCATAAAATATTATTAGATGAAGGAAACAGGTGATAACTTTTGCCATTCGGAACTCAATTGCATTGTAATAGTATTTTATATTTCATCTGTAATCATCATCATCTACCCATATACACCCCACCATCATTGCACACAGTATCTTGAAAACAAAGGTGGGTTAGGTTACACATCTTCGAGTAGATTATAAACGAAATATATTTTTGAAATTTTTAGAAAATAGGGCCAATTACAATCGTTACATACGAATCATGCAGGTATCACCTGTAACTTAATATAATGAGAGCACAATGTAAAGAACATACAGTGGGACATTACCTTTGAAGTCTCGCGAAATGCCGCTTTCGTCTATACATTGCATCATACCGCAGGGTTGTTACCATTGTTTTTTTTTTCTTTAGTCTGTTGGGGTTGGTGTCCTACTACTATGCCCATATTGAGAATAATAAAAAAAATGTTGATGTGGAGCTTTTTCGCAAGCCGTATTATAATTATAGTTGTAGTGTGTAGTATACAAGGAATATACTTAAAAAATATTTTTTTTTAAATACACATGCTTCAATCCAAGGCTTTTATCTGAAAATAATAATAAGCATAATTAGCTACTTTGTTTAAGTATAATCAAATTTATCAAGGATTTAATTACGATATTCATAATCATCAACCCCGATAACAGTTAAAAAGATATCCATATTGATTTTATTTGAATAATAATGTCCGCCATCTTGAACTCAGAAATAAATGCCAAATTCGTAATGAACACCCCCAAACACCTCGAAAATAAAACCCATGTTGCATTTATTTGAAAAGTCCGGTCCGCCATTTTGGATTTAGAAATAAATGCCATATTTATATGTTATGCCTTGAGCGCCCACTAAAACACCGAAGACGATACCCATATTAATTTTAATTGAAAAAGTCATATGCACACATTATCCACTTAATAATGACATATTCGAATAGATAATGAGTAAAAGTAAGCAGCTTGATTTTAAAAAATATTAACAAAATATAACTTACTTTACCTAAACTTCAAACAAAATAAAATATTTGACATCTTTATTGTGTGCGCGGAAACTCATGACTTTTAAGATTTCTATTTAGGCAAGACGTATATGCAGTCTCTAACAGCACATGTACAAGTAGTATATACCATTTTCCAACAAATCACTACAATACTCAAACTAAATATTTTACTTAAATGCGTCAACCCTGAATGGTACATCCCAAACGAGTGTATGGCGGTTCGCACCCGCTCCTATCTCGCCCCATAGACTCCGCACAATTGCTCTGTCTAGACGTGTCCGAACGAATTATTGATTAGACTGTAATAAAAGCAACTAAGGCAACTCGCGCCTGTTCGGCGCATAAATGCCTGCACGTCACTGGGAGCGTGAGGTTGTTACATTTTTATTTTTGTTGTAACCTGTAGGTTGTAAACATAATTTGAATATTAGAAATAGAAATACAAACCTTTCATTCTCGCTGCATTTTCGCGTCTCGGGAAAAAATAATCGAGACTCACAATCGAAACAAGTGCAGTCTCGAAAATCCCGGAATAACGAGACTTTTCAGACTATTTTTGAAGTAGGTTTCCATACTTGTAGACTAGTCATTTAGGCGGTCAGTATTCATGAAAATTATTTTTTCATTTTCATAATGTTTGCTTAAGAAACAAAGGACGTTTAGTACACTTTCAGATGTAGAGGAACTGAAACTCCCGAAATTTTCCAGGTCGAGATTCCCGAGATGGAAACCTCAGTACTTACGCACACATTTGTATAATAATGAAGGTCGACCAGTGCTGTGCAACGCGAGTACATTGCGAGTTTATACGAATGTATACGTCCGTACCTTGTCCGTATATATACAAGCCGCGCTGCTACGTTTGTATGAAGTTACCATACTTGACTTATTATACTATGATATTAACGTCGACTACTCGTCGTTCACGTTTGCATTTCACGTAGAAGTTTTTCTATACATAAAGACATCGGGTGCCGACTCAACCGAAAAAGAATCCACAATGAGCAAAACTCACAATTTATAGCAAACGTTTAGCTCAAGAATCCCAAGATTTGTGTTATTTAGCCCACCCGAGCCTGGCTGATTGGCCCATCAGTATAATATCCGGTACAGGAGTGGAACTCATTTTTCGCCAACGTCTAGTTTGAGAAATGGTCGCCAGTCAACTGATTACAGACTCCTTAGTGGGATGCCGCTCCACCCGGATATTCGGATATACACATTTATACGAAAAAATGTCTCAGCCAAAGGTCCAACGTGGACGCAATTGGTGATAAGAAGAAGATTTGTTGCGGAATTGAATTTATTTTGATCTTTGTTGGTATAATTTTCTCTTTCATCTAGTTGAATTATTGTAACGAATGTCTACTAAATATATGTATGAAATGTCTGTACATTTCTAGTAACAAAAACTTAACTGTTATTTTCCGTTCTAACGCATACAAAGAAAAGTACTTGTATAGATTGCTTTCAATACATTTGATCTATTTTTAAATTTTCTTTTCAAGCACAAGTAACAATTTATCTTGCGTAGACTCAACAAAATCTTCAAGGACACCCGGGATATTCAATTGTTACACAAAAATGTTATTTGTATATTTTACATCTTACTATTTTTAATAGTTAGCTATCTATTACTTTCATTTCAATCAATTGGAAAAACAATTCATATTACGCCCGAATGAAATATTTTCATGAGTTTGTTGATTTATCTCTTTGGCATTCTTATTCGTATTTTCCAATAAAAACGTCTATTACGTAATTTAGTAATAGTAGTAGTGATGTAATTATATGGAAAATAGAAAATCTACACGTGAACCATTGAGCATATAACCAGGAATAGAGGCGAAATGTCATTTAATTTGTTTGAAGTCTATTCTGCCAAATCATTACGGTGACAACTGCACTCCGATTGGCCAGCCCGAATTCGAAACAATTGACGGATGTCGTCAATTGTTTCACTCCAAATGGACCAGTGTATCTTGAGCTTTGCTATAATGGACGAAAATTGAAAAATTATATATTTAATATTTAATTACCGACGAAATGTGATTCCGTTCGTTTTATAATTAAATGTTTTGCTGTTTTTCCCACATCACCGAATGAAACCGTCCCCCATTGTTAGAGATAGTATCCTTATTGCAACAAATACAGAATATTTTTGGAATATACGAAGACGTACACACAGGTGTCAATTGTTGGAGCTGTACTGTTTCAGCTTTCTAATTTGTGATTTCAGCACAATCGAGAGTTGATATTCAAAAGTGATATAAGGCCCGTTTGCCTGATAAGTTGCCAGAGATGGATGGCCCTTATTTCGTCTCTATTTGTGGTTATATACCCGATAATGTGAACAGAATGTCTATCTGGGCACAAATTGATCCTATAAACGTATACATGAATGGCTATTAATACTTAGAGTTAGAAAGTGATCGTTCTTCTCTTTCCCAGAGAAGAGAAAAATTTTGTTACGGACGCAGTCTGTCGAAGGTTAAGGAAAAGAGGCATAATCATTCGCACTTTTATATTTATAGTGGAGTTACTGTTATTTAAACGTGAACAAACTAGGAGAGAATGCAAATTACTAACCATTACTGATTAATGAGTTGCAATGAGAAAATGCATTAGAAGTTGGTTCAAGACCTCACAGCAAACACTACAGTTCCTAACTAATGTTTGCTAACTATTATCTAAGTTTACCAAAGCTTTGTAATGATTAACAAGTTGGCCAACCAGCCGATGCTTAGTTCATTAAAAGTTTCCTAAACGTTTAGATTAAGAGAACTTTGAACAGTTTCTCTTATGAGTATGACAGAACAGTTACAATTTTACGTTTTTTTAGTTTATTGACCAAAATACAGAAAAAAAAACTTATGTACTAGTTATACAAGCTTTGCTCACAAAAGCCCTTCAGGCTTTATCCGCGGCGAAGGAGTTCAGTCTATTTAAGTAAAAATATAATATAATAGTGCAACTATCGTAAAAACTAAATTATTTACAATTTTTATTGAATTGATATTCAATTATGTTTTGCGAAATTATTCCACTAGTTTGTTATAATTATTAATACAAAGATCGAACACTCAGAAATTTAAATTTAAATTTAAAATACATTGAATAGCGACATCTGGGCTGGTAACTGTAAAGATATCTAACTGGGTGATAAAACTTTCATAGATTTTTCATAGATACGACTAAAAAGTTGTTGAAAAAACCAAATATAAAGATACGACGCTAGCACATAGAAGAATTCGTGAGGTCCGCTGGTTCGTTCCGTGGCTTGGTATAGCGTCTGACACGGTAAGCTAGAAGACGTCGGTTCGAATCCGGTCGGATCGAAGGAATTTTTTCTGAGTGTTCGATCTTTGTATTAATAATTAAATTAATTACATTTAGACAGGTACAAAAACATACTCAGTTAAATATGCATATAAATGACATATAATAACATTAAGCAATTTACAAAATAAATGCAAATTTACAAAAGACAGTGCCAATATTGCTCCACCATTAAAATGTGTGTATATATAATTATGTAGGTTAAATGGTGATGGTAATAAGAGAAACTAGGTTGTAGTACGTACATTTGACGAAATAAAATAAATAAACACAGTCAACTTTTTAAACAACTTTGTACAAAAATTAGGATATTCCTTAAAAGGGTTTTATAACAAATTCGAAGACTGCAAAGTACAAAATATTAGGGGTTAAAGTATGAAATTGCCGTTTTATTGCAATAGGTTCTTTGAATTTTCATAGAATCTTCATGGTTTGAGGTTTTCGAATGAAACTTTTTTCAAATGGTTTCTGTGATTTTTTTTTTTTAAATTTGAAACATTTGAATATCGACTTTCAATTGTTTTTGTTATTCAATTTAGACAAGAAAGATGGATACTGCGAAAATTCGAGTGATTTTTGAATACGAGTTCCGACGCGGAACTAACGCGGCAGAAACAGCCCGCAATATCAATGCTGCGTTTGGAGAGGGGTCTACTAATGAACGCACCGTGCGATTTTGGTTTAAACGCTTTCGTGATGGAAATTTCGACTTAAAGAACGAGCCACGAGGAAGACCGCCCACACAGGTGAATAACGATGAATTAAGAGAGATAGTGGAAGCCGATCCTAGTCAAACTACCCAGGAATTAGCGGCATGGTTTAACGTTACCTTACCCACAATATTGACTCACTTGCGTCAAATCAATAAAGTAAAAAAATACGAAAAATGGGTGCCTCATGATTTGACTGATCTGCAGAAAGAAACGCGTGTTGAAACTTGTGTTGCCTTGTTGAACCGGTACAGAAATGAAGGAATATTGGATCGAATTGTAACATGTGATGAAAAGTGGATTCTTTATGATAACCGGAAAAGAAAAATGCAATGGCTGACCCCAGGTCAAATGCCACAACAGTGTCCTAAAGCAAAACTTACCAATAAAAAGGTAATGGTAACTGTTTGGTGGTCTCAGCATGGTGTTATTCACTATAGTTTTCTCCGATCTGGTCAAGCAATAACGGCAGATGTCTATTGTGCCGAACTCCTAACCATGTTGACAAAACTAGCAGTAAAACAGCCCCGACTCATGAATCGATCTTCACCATTATTGCTCCACGACAACGCGAGACCTCACACAGCACGAGAAACCATTTTGACCCTTCAGGAACTGCAGTTAGAAACCATTCGTCATCCTCCGTATTCACCAGACCTTGTTCCAACGGACTACCATTTTTTTCGTGATTTGGACAATTATCTACGTGACAAGAAGTTTTCTTCCCAGGAGGCAGTACAAAATGCTTTCACACAGTTTGTGCAAGCTAGATCGTCGGAGTTCTATCGCAAAGGCATTAATAACCTTCCCATTAGATGGCAGCAATGTATAGATAATAATGGCAATTATTTTGATTAAATAAATTTGTTAAAGTTTAAAAAATAAACAATTTAGATTTTCAGTACAAATCGGCAATTTCATACTTTAACCCCTATTATTAGGGGTTAAAGTATGAAATTGCCGTTTCGCACTGAAAAATTAAAACAATTTTTTTTTTAAGATTAAATATATTTGTTTAATCAAAGTTTTTTCCCTTGTTGTCTATACATTTCTGCCATGTAATCGGAAGGTCATTTAAACCTTTGCGATAGAAGTCTGGAGACCTGGACTCCACAGCTGTGTGAAGGGATTTTTGTACTGCTTCCTGGGAATTTTATTTCCATACAAAAAAAATCAAATTGCGGGAAAAAATGGTAGTCGGTCGGGGCGAGGTCCAACGAATACGTAGGATGATGGATAATTTATATCTGCAGGTCTTGTAGTAGTAAAACTGTTTCTCAAGCAGTGTGAGGTGTTGCGTTATCATAGAGCAATAACGGTGAAGCTGTTTTGCTGCGAGTTCCGTCGTCATTATTCAAACGCCATATGTCATATTGTGGGTATGCTAACATTAAACCATGACGTTTCGTGGTAGTTTGATACGGATCGGCTTCCATCATTACCTTCAATTCAACGTTATTTACATTTGTGACTGGTCTTCCTCGTGGTTCTTTCTTCAAGTCGTGATTTGCCGTATTGCCGGCGTTTGCCGTATTTGCGTATGCCGTATCCTCTCCAAATACAGCATTGACAGTTTCTGCTACGTTAACTCCATGTGGAAATTCGTATTCGAAAATTAGGTACTCAGACTTTCGCTGTATCTGTCTTCACGTTAAAAGCTGAATGTAAAAACAATTGAAAGTCGAACAATCAAATATTATGTTTTTCAAGTTAAGCATGTTTTACTTTTCGTGTGAAAAACGTTTCACTCTGAAATCGGACACGATACAGGTTTAATTTTAATTTAAAGTGGCCAGTAAAATAAATCGGCAATTTCATATTTAAACCCCTATTATCAAAAATGCTTCTAAAATCAAATACATTATGTATATTAACAAATATCACTAACACGCACGAAGATTACAACACCAACTCGATTCCCTTGTTTAGATTTGTGACAAGTATTTATGTTCAAACACCAAGTGGACATAAATTTATTATTATTAGTACTTTATTTTATTTCTTTCGATTTCAATAAAACATGACATTATGTTAAATTTTATCCTTTAATTTTTTTATACTAAGTGACAGGATTACACCTAGACGCTGACCACCGCCTGGTGGTAACGACTACATATAACAGTTGCCGTGCCCCCTCACCCTGAGCTATAAAGTTCACAAGTCCCATGCACCTGTAATTTCACCAGCACCCTTCGAAACTGGAATTGTTATAGATTTTTGCGTCCCTTCGGTGGATGCACGAAAGGAGCCTCTCCATACGACGTACCATTTCTTTCCAGTACGTCTGGCGCATTCTGAGTAACAATTGGCAAACTTACGCTGATTGGCAAATCACTATAGTTGTTGACGAAAGTTACAAAAGTTAACCTAATCCCTGTGATTTCGGTGATTCTATAGAAGTGGACTGGATTTTTTGGGTGGTCGGACAAAATGTAAACTAGTACTATTTTTGGTCGTGAAAATACATATAAACCCTTTGTACCCTTGTGTTTGGCTCCTCGTCACGTGAAATGGTGGATGACGTCACAAGCACTTATGCACTAATATTTAGAACTCCAGAATATCCAGCGTCACTATCAATAATAAGCAGACACCAAAGCGACACAAAACTGTCAATAACAAAAATGACGACGTTAAGTTATATCCTTTGTAGCGGAAGTGCATTTAGAAAAGGCACCCAGCGGAGCACGTAGTCGAGACAGGTAAACGGGCGGCTTCTTGAACGAATATTAGAAAAAATGCAGGTGAAACTATATCGCGATCCGCCGACGTATTACAAGTCCATTTTGTCCGAATGCAAAATAATGAAAGACTTTGTTAGACTTTGGAACGCACTTCCTATTCCTGTTCACGAAAGTACATCATTAGCTACTTTTAAATTGAGAGTTAAGGAGCATTACTTATTGTAGCATAAAAAGGTCAAAGGCTACACTGGACTGAGACTGGGCCTCAAATCAGACGTTAAATTATACATTTACTAAGAGAGAGTTTATGGTGAACTAAAATAAGAAAAGCCACACATAAGTCACACATCACATATAAAAAGGAAAACAAAAATATACTACTACAGAAATTAGAAAATGTACAAGCTACACATTACATGAAGAAGAGAACACAAAAGGATACGCTACTACACTTTTATAGTTCCGTAACGCTGCTAAATTAAAATAGTCGAATAAACTGACTTGAGGAGGTAATTAACCATAATAATAATTTAATGTAAAACAGCAATTTAGTCACAATATGGCTTAACAGTATTAATTGTCCAGCAAAAAGAATGACTGTGGTCTAACGGCGTGGATCCTCAGCATAGGAAACTAGGTACCTACTTGTAAATGTATCCAGAGATACCTTAGGACTTTGGGTAGTCGTTACATTTCGAACATTGTAGTCGCCACTTCCGGTAGTTATGCAGAAAATTGCGAGCGGATCTCAAAAATGAATTGATGAATATTATGTATCCGTGGTTCATACCAACTGGACAAAATTACACAAAGCACA
>NW_020653620.1:0-12188 GCF_003589595.1 Hyposmocoma kahamanoa | reverse complement strand
CCCGACTAAACCACAAAAAGGTTCCCAACCGAAAAGGGTAAAAAAAAAGATGTTCATGCAGCGTATTTTGCTGCATTATCTACTATTCCATCCATTTTATAAGTATTGTGTTTGTAATAGTTTAATGTTATTAATATTGTATTACATAATTTTCTTTTTTGTGCACGGAAGGTGTGCAGGAAATTCCTTATAGAAAAGAGTAGTATCTTTTGTTTCTGTTTTCCTTTTATTTATTTTATTTTATTTTATTTTATTTGGCACATTTACAAGACACAAATTATAAAATACAAGTAAAACTATGGCACTAACCAGACACAAACAAAGTTGTAGCTCATACACAACCGCGCACAACATATTATTTATTAAATGTAATGTGTGCTTTTTCCTGTGCTATAAATAATGACAAAAAAAGATTGTTTATATATTTACCAACAACAGCGTATGCCATCGATACGATAAGAAGAAGATTTGTAATGTACAATAATTTTAAGTTAAATATAATTTGTATAAGATAAACAGCGGTGCCCTGCTGGGTTACATGGCAGAACTTGATATTATGTTAAGAACTTTTACACTGATGCGTTACTCATGTAATGCAATAATTCAATGAATATGAAGAAACGTGTACATAGTAGTGAGATGTACTATAGCACACTCGCGCTTCGCCATTACTTCCCATATTTTTACGAGAGCTCTTGCGCTGTGATACAAAATTGAAAACTTCGTTTTTCACGAAAATACGGTGTACGGTATACGCCTATGGAGTAATGTAAAGAGGATTCCCAATTTCCGGTATGATGCAATGCCAGACGCCATCTCATCATATAAAATTTTCCTACGATATCGTATTCACAATATACGACCGCCCTAAAATATGAACGTAAGTACGTTATTCACGTGACTTCAGTATCCAACTCAATTTTAGATTGTTGAAAGTACTGCATTTAATATCATATAGTGCTTTTAGAAGTATAATCCAACGGTATATTAGTGAGGTTGCGTTCCCTTAAAAGAATGAGCCAGAAACTCTAGGAGTTGCTCTTTGTAAATATACGGGTCGTACAGGGTCAAGAGCACGTCAAGCTTGACACTTAAGATTTCCAACTCTATGCCACTTACGATAAGAACAGTCCAAAGTACAAAGTGTCAAGCTTGACGTGCTCTTGACTGTACCAGGTCCGGAACACAAACAGATTCGGTTCTCGCACTCGCCGGCATACGCCCCGTCACGCTCGCTTGGCTCATGTAGAAATTCTATTATAAAATTGGATAATTTAGTGTGCTGGTACTCACTTGCATACTAAACTATACCTACTATATTTTTACCTACCTTGAATATATTTCTTTTAAAAACCATTATTTCAGTTTTATCAGCCAGACTTTTGTTGTAAACTAGGTAAAAAAGCTCATCAAGTTTAAGTAGATTTTATAATTTTGTTGGTAGCCACATGTTTTCATAATCACTACGTAACAAATTTTCGAAAAGGTTCTGTTTCTAGTTTGACAGTATTGGTTTCTATTTAACTGAACACCAAGTACGTAGAAAATAGTAGATATACCCCCGAAACTTTGCTTTTGTGGCTGTCGCAATGGTATTTACGTAGCTGCCTATTTAGGTACATAGCCACATAGGTATTTACACAATCTCGTAAATCTACACATTTCTAGTTTCTATGTCATCAATTTGTAGAATCATGGTTTAAATATACTATTGATTTGAGATATAATGTTCCATTAAGTAAAGAGAAACCAGAAAATTTTTACGTTTCCTTAAGGGCACGCAAATTGCAATTTTTCATTGTCCTCATCACAAAAATAAAGTTTTTATATTTTCTTGATAAAACTAATTAGAAAATCGTGTCACATTGTGACAATCGAATGGTTTATTTGTATTATAGTCATTTATTTACTAAACATAAGGCGCACTATAAGTTTTCGGAACTGGCCACTTACATAAACAATATTTAAAAAGTAATAATTATTATAACGTTTGAAAATGGAAGTCTTTGGCTATAGAATACAGTTTGTTTCATCTGACTGTGGCGTCATTTTTGAAATTGTTTGTCTACTGGACTTGAAAATTTTCGTAGTATGAACTTCTACGACTTTAAGTGTAATTTAACAGCTCAGCGGAGCTTTGCTCGGCTTCAAACTACTTTTGGCGATGAAGCACAATGCATTCGAATATTTATAGCTAGTTTGCAGAATTCAAATGCGGTCGTGTGAATCTCAGTGACGAATTTCGTGATGGTCGCCCGTTCACTGATGTGAAAAACAAATACATCGATGCTGTGCGCCGCAGGATGAACACAGACAGGCATGTGACATACCACGAGATTCGGGCATCTTTAGGCATAGGTACGAGTCAAATACAATCAATACTACACAAACATTTGGGGGTGAAAAAGCTGTGCTCTCGGTGGATCCCACACAATTTGACTGAGGCTCAAAAAACGGGTCGCGTCACTTGGTGTAATGCCATGCTTACCAGATTCAACGAAGGGGCATCAAATTTGGTGTGGGACATAATAATAGGTGACGAAACATGGATTTATAGTTACCATCCCAAAACAAAGCAGCAATCGAGCGTATAGGTCTTTTGAGATAAGCCGAAACCAACCAAAGTGGCGCACGTGTTATGTGCCTCTTAAGCGGATGATTGCTTCTTTTTTTAATAAAACTGGACACGTGGCTACTGTTGCTTCGGAGAATCGTTGTACCGTGAATAGTGATTGGTACACGACCATTTGTTTGATTTGTTTGTTTTGTGTGAAGTTATTGACAAACTCCGTAAAAATAACCGTAAACGCCATATCATCTTGCACCACGATAATGCCAGTTCGCACACGGCCAGACAGACAAATGAATTTTTGAAGGTGAACAACGTCACGTCCCGTGTACAGTCCCGTTCAGGCACCTTGTGACTTTTATTTATTTACAAAAAATTACGAACCAGTTACGCGGTCAACGATTTTCACCTGAAGAGGCTGTCGAAGAGTATGAAAAATATGTTTCAGATTTTGTCACGGAGGAGGGGCATAAATGTTTTCAAAATTGGTTCATTCGTACGAAAAAGTGCATTAACGCTAACGGAGAATATTTTGAGAAACTATAAATTCATTTCAGACCATTTATAGTGTTTTTTTCATATTCATTCGAGAAACTTGTAGTGCGCCTCACGTACAGTAGGTTAATCAGAAAAATACTTCGTGTGCTTAATTATTTTCATTATGAGCTGCAGTTAAATATTTCCGGTTTTATAATGAAAAACTGACGCACACCGGTAACAGCGACAGATGGTAACACAGTGCCTAAACTGGCCTAAAAACATGACAAATTTAGATTGTGATTAATTAGATAAACATGTCGAATTGTAACAGCTTTTCCACAATGTCGCAAGGGTACGGTACCGACCACTACACAGGTAAACTCCATAGATTATAAAACTCAAGCACAACATAAGTTGAAAAACAATAATTATTCCTTTGCGAAAGTGCACATATAAATTCCTTTATAAATAAACAAACGCACAGTTAGATTATCCGTATAATAAGAATAATAACACAAGGTGTAATTCAAAGCCATCAACACGTACCTTCGCAGGTGACTCCTCGGATACAAAATTTATTCATAAAATATTATTAGATGAAGGAAACAGGTGATAACTTTTGCCATTCGGAACTCAATTGCATTGTAATAGTATTTTATATTTCATCTGTAATCATCATCATCTACCCATATACACCCCACCATCATTGCACACAGTATCTTGAAAACAAAGGTGGGTTAGGTTACACATCTTCGAGTAGATTATAAACGAAATATATTTTTGAAATTTTTAGAAAATAGGGCCAATTACAATCGTTACATACGAATCATGCAGGTATCACCTGTAACTTAATATAATGAGAGCACAATGTAAAGAACATACAGTGGGACATTACCTTTGAAGTCTCGCGAAATGCCGCTTTCGTCTATACATTGCATCATACCGCAGGGTTGTTACCATTGTTTTTTTTTTCTTTAGTCTGTTGGGGTTGGTGTCCTACTACTATGCCCATATTGAGAATAATAAAAAAAATGTTGATGTGGAGCTTTTTCGCAAGCCGTATTATAATTATAGTTGTAGTGTGT
Organism: Hyposmocoma kahamanoa; assembly: GCF_003589595.1. Taxonomy (NCBI): domain Eukaryota; kingdom Metazoa; phylum Arthropoda; class Insecta; order Lepidoptera; family Cosmopterigidae; genus Hyposmocoma; species Hyposmocoma kahamanoa. The sequence continues at coordinate 8,054 of NW_020653620.1, read as the reverse complement.
AGTATACAAGGAATATACTTAAAAAATATTTTTTTTTAAATACGCATGCTTCAATCCAAGGCTTTGAAATCTGAAAATAATAATAAGCATAATTAGCTACTTTGTTTAAGTATAATCAAATTTATCAAGGATTTAATTACGATATTCATAATCATCAACCCCGATAACAGTTAAAAAGATATCCATATTGATTTTATTTGAATAATAATGTCCGCCATCTTGAACTCAGAAATAAATGCCAAATTCGTAATGAACACCCCCAAACACCTCGAAAATAAAACCCATGTTGCATTTATTTGAAAAGTCCGGTCCGCCATTTTGGATTTAGAAATAAATGCCATATTTATATGTTATGCCTTGAGCGCCCACTAAAACACCGAAGACGATACTCATATTAATTTTAATTGAAAAAGTCATATGCACACATTATCCACTTAATAATGACATATTCGAATAGATAATGAGTAAAAGTAAGCAGCTTGATTTTAAAAAATAATAACAAAATATAACTTACTTTACCTAAACTTCAAACAAAATAAAATATTTGACATCTTTATTGTGTGCGCGGAAACTCATGACTTTTAAGATTTCTATTTAGGCAAGACGTATATGCAGTCTCTAACAGCACATGTACAAGTAGTATATACCATTTTCCAACAAATCACTACAATACTCAAACTAAATATTTTACTTAAATGCGTCAACCCTGAATGGTACATCCCAAACGAGTGTATGGCGGTTCGCACCCGCTCCTATCTCGCCCCATAGACTCCGCACAATTGCTCTGTCTAGACGTGTCCGAACGAATTATTGATTAGACTGTAATAAAAGCAACTAAGGCAACTCGCGCCTGTTCGGCGCATAAATGCCTGCACGTCACTGGGAGCGTGAGGTTGTTACATTTTTATTTTTGTTGTAACCTGTAGGTTGTAAACATAATTTGAATATTAGAACTAGAAATACAAACCTTTCATTCTCGCTGCATTTTCGCGTCTCGGGAAAAAATAATCGAGACTCACAATCGAAACAAGTGCAGTCTCGAAAATCCCGGAATAACGAGACTTTTCAGACTATTTTTGAAGTAGGTTTCCATACTTGTAGACTAGTCATTTAGGCGGTCAGTATTTATGAAAATTATTTTTTCATTTTCATAATGTTTGCTTAAGAAACAAAGGACGTTTAGTACACTTTCAGATGTAGAGGAACTGAAACTCCCGAAATTTTCCAGGTCGAGATTCCCGAGATGGAAACCCCAGTACTTACGCACACATTTGTATAATAATGAAGGTCAACCAGTGCTGTGCAACGCGAGTACATTGCGAGTTTATACGAATGTATACGTCCGTACCTTGTCCGTATATATACAAGCCGCGCTGCTACGTTTGTGTGAAGTTACCATACTTGACTTATTATACTATGATATTAACGTCGACTACTCGTCGTTCACGTTTGCATTTCACGTAGAAGTTTTTCTATACATAAAGACATCGGGTGCCGACTCAACCGAAAAAGAATCCACAATGAGCAAAACTCACAATTTATAGCAAACGTTTAGCTCAAGAATCCCAAGATTTGTGTTATTTAGCCCACCCGAGCCTGGCTGATTGGCCCATCAGTATAATATCCGGTACAGGAGTGGAACTCATTTTTCGCCAACGTCTAGTTTGAGAAATGGTCGCCAGTCAACTGATTACAGACTCCTTAGTGGGATGCCGCTCCACCCGGATATTCGGATATACACATTTATACGAAAAAATGTCTCAGCCAAAGGTCCAACGTGGACGCAATTGGTGATAAGAAGAAGATTTGTTGCGGAATTGAATTTATTTTGATCTTTGTTGGTATAATTTTCTCTTTCATCTAGTTGAATTATTGTAACGAATGTCTACTAAATATATGTATGAAATGTCTGTACATTAGTAACAAAAACTTAACTGTTATTTTCCGTTCTAACGCATACAAAGAAAAGTACTTGTATAGATTGCTTTCAATACATTTGATCTATTTTTAAATTTTCTTTTCAAGCACAAGTAACAATTTATCTTGCGTAGAGTCAACAAAATCTTCAAGGACACCCGGGATATTCAATTGTTACACAAAAATGTTATTTGTATATTTTACATCTTACTATTTTTAATAGTTAGCTATCTATTACTTTCATTTCAATCAATTGGAAAAACAATTCATATTACGCCCGAATGAAATATTTTCATGAGTTTGTTGATTTATCTCTTTGGCATTCTTATTCGTATTTTCCAATAAAAACGTCTATTACGTAATTTAGTAATAGTAGTAGTGATGTAATTATATGGAAAATAGAAAATCTACACGTGAACCATTGAGCATATAACCAGGAATAGAGGCGAAATGTCATTTAATTTGTTTGAAGTCTATTCTGCCAAATCATTACGGTGACAACTGCACTCCGATTGGCCAGCCCGAATTCGAAACAATTGACGGATGTCGTCAATTGTTTCACTCCAAATGGACCAGTTTATCTTGAGCTTTGCTATAATGGACGAAAATTGAAAAATTATATATTTAATATTTAATTACCGACGAAATGTGATTCCGTTCGTTTTATAATTAAATGTTTTGCTGTTTTTCCCACATCACCGAATGAAACCGTCCCCCATTGTTAGAGATAGTATCCTTATTGCAACAAATACAGAATATTTTTGGAATATACGAAGACGTACACACAGGTGTCAATTGTTGGAGCTGTACTGTTTCAGCTTTCTAATTTGTGATTTCAGCACAATCGAGAGTTGATATTCAAAAGTGATATAAGGCCCGTTTGCCTGATAAGTTGCCAGAGATGGATGGCCCTTATTTCGTCTCTATTTGTGGTTATATACCCGATAATGTGAACAGAATGTCTATCTGGGCACAAATTGATCCTATAAACGTATACATGAATGGCTATTAATACTTAGAGTTAGAAAGTGATCGTTCTTCTCTTTCCCAGAGAAGAGAAAAATTTTGTTACGGACGCAGTCTGTCGAAGGTTAAGGAAAAGAGGCATAATCATTCGCACTTTTATATTTATAGTGGAGTTACTTTTATTTAAACGTGAACAAACTAGGAGAGAATGCAAATTACTAACCATTACTGATTAATGAGTTGCAATGAGAAAATGCATTAGAAGTTGGTTCAAGACCTCACAGCAAACACTACAGTTCCTAACTAATGTTTGCTAACTATTATCTAAGTTTACCAAAGCTTTGTAATGATTAACAAGTTGGCCAACCAGCCGATGCTTAGTTCATTAAAAGTTTCCTAAACGTTTAGATTAAGAGAACTTTGAACAGTTTCTCTTATGAGTATGACAGAACAATTACAATTTTACGTTTTTTTAGTTTATTGACCAAAATACAGAAAAAAAAACTTATGTACTAGTTACAAGCTTTGCTCACAAAAGCCCTTCAGGCTTTATCCGCGGCGAAGGAGTTCAGTCTATTTAAGTAAAAATATAATATAATAGTGCAACTATCGTAAAAACTAAATTATTTACAATTTTTATTGAATTGATATTCAATTATGTTTTGCGAAATTATTCCACTAGTTTGTTATAATTATTAATACAAAGATCGAACACTCAGAAATTTAAATTTAAAATACATTGAATAGCGACATCTGGGCTGGTAACTGTAAAGATATCTAACTGGGTGATAAAACTTTCATAGATTTTTCATAGATACGACTAAAAAGTTGTTGAAAAAACCAAATATAAAGATACGACGCTAGCACATAGAAGAATTCGTGAGGTCCGCTGGTTCGTTCCGTGGCTTGGTATAGCGTCTGACACGGTAAGCTAGAAGACGTCGGTTCGAATCCGGTCGGATCGAAGGAATTTTTTCTGAGTGTTCGATCTTTGTATTAATAATTAAATTAATTACATTTAGACAGGTACAAAAACATACTCAGTTAAATATGCATATAAATGCCATATAATAACATTAAGCAATTTACAAAATAAATGCAAATTTACAAAAGACAGTGCCAATATTGCTCCACCATTAAAATGTGTGTATATATAATTATGTAGGTTAAATGGTGATGGTAATAAGAGAAACTAGGTTGTAGTACGTACATTTGACGAAATAAAATAAATAAACACAGTCAACTTTTTAAACAACTTTGTACAAAAATTAGGATATTCCTTAAAAGGGTTTTATAACAAATTCGAAGACTGCAAAGTACAAAATATTAGGGGTTAAAGTATGAAATTGCCGTTTTATTGCAATAGGTTCTTTGAATTTTCATAGAATCTTCATGGTTTGAGGTTTTCGAATGAAACTTTTTTCAAATGGTTTCTGTGATTTTTTTTTTTTAAATTTGAAACATTTGAATATCGACTTTCAATTGTTTTTGTTATTCAATTTAGACAAGAAAGATGGATACTGCGAAAATTCGAGTGATTTTTGAATACGAGTTCCGACGCGGAACTAACGCGGCAGAAACAGCCCGCAATATCAATGCTGCGTTTGGAGAGGGGTCTACTAATGAACGCACCGTGCGATTTTGGTTTAAACGCTTTCGTGATGGAAATTTCGACTTAAAGAACGAGCCACGAGGAAGACCGCCCACACAGGTGAATAACGATGAATTAAGAGAGATAGTGGAAGCCGATCCTAGTCAAACTACCCAGGAATTAACGGCATGGTTTAACGTTACCTTACCCACAATATTGACTCACTTGCGTCAAATCAATAAAGTAAAAAAATACGAAAAATGGGTGCCTCATGATTTGACTGATCTGCAGAAAGAAACGCGTGTTGAAACTTGTGTTGCCTTGTTGAACCGGTACAGAAATGAAGGAATATTGGATCGAATTGTAACATGTGATGAAAAGTGGATTCTTTATGATAACCGGAAAAGAAAAATGCAATAGCTGACCCCAGGTCAAATGCCACAACAGTGTCCTAAAGCAAAACTTACCAATAAAAAGGTAATGGTAACTGTTTGGTGGTCTCAGCATGGTGTTATTCACTATAGTTTTCTCCGATCTGGTCAAGCAATAACGGCAGATGTCTATTGTGCCGAACTCCTAACCATGTTGACAAAACTAGCAGTAAAACAGCCCCGACTCATGAATCGATCTTCACCATTATTGCTCCACGACAACGCGAGACCTCACACAGCACGAGAAACCATTTTGACCCTTCAGGAACTGCAGTTAGAAACCATTCGTCATCCTCCGTATTCACCAGACCTTGTTCCAACGGACTACCATTTTTTTCGTGATTTGGACAATTATCTACGTGACAAGAAGTTTTCTTCCCAGGAGGCAGTACAAAATGCTTTCACACAGTTTGTGCAAGCTAGATCGTCGGAGTTCTATCGCAAAGGCATTAATAACCTTCCCATTAGATGGCAGCAATGTATAGATAATAATGGCAATTATTTTGATTAAATAAATTTGTTAAAGTTTAAAAAATAAACAATTTAGATTTTCAGTACAAATCGGCAATTTCATACTTTAACCCCTATTATTAGGGGTTAAAGTATGAAATTGCCGTTTCGCACTGAAAAATTAAAACAATTTTTTTTTTAAGATTAAATATATTTGTTTAATCAAAGTTTTTTCCCTTGTTGTCTATACATTTCTGCCATGTAATCGGAAGGTCATTTAAACCTTTGCGATAGAAGTCTGGAGACCTGGACTCCACAGCTGTGTGAAGGGATTTTTGTACTGCTTCCTGGGAATTTTATTTCCATCAAAAAAAAATCAAATTGCGGGAAAAAATGGTAGTCGGCCGGGGCGAGGTCCGACGAATATGTAGGATGATGGATAATTTATATCTGCAGGTCTTGTAGTAGTAAAACTGTTTCTCAAGCAGTGTGAGGTGTTGCGTTATCATAGAGCAATAACGGTGAAGCTGTTTTGCTGCGAGTTCCGTCGTCATTATTCAAACGCCATATGTCATATTGTGGGTATGCTAACATTAAACCATGACGTTTCCTGGTAGTTTGATACGGATCGGCTTCCATCATTACCTTCAATTCAACGTTATTTACATTTGTGACTGGTCTTCCTCGTGGTTCTTTCTTCAAGTCGTAATTTGCCGTATTGCCGGCGTTTGCCGTATTTGCGTATGCCGTATCCTCTCCAAATACAGCATTGACAGTTTCTGCTACGTTAACTCCATGTGGAAATTCGTATTCGAAAATTAGGTACTCAGATTTTCGCTGTATGTCTTCACGTTAAAAGCTGAATGTAAAAACAATTGAAAGTCGAACAATCAAATATTATGTTTTTCAAGTTAAGCATGTTTTACTTTTCGTGTGAAAAACGTTTCACTCTGAAATCGGACACGATACAGGTTTAATTTTAATTTAAAGTGGCCAGTAAAATAAATCGGCAATTTCATATTTAAACCCCTATTATCAAAAATGCTTCTAAAATCAAATACATTATGTATATTAACAAATATCACTAACACGCACGAAGATTACAACACCAACTCGATTCCCTTGTTTAGATTTGTGACAAGTATTTATGTTCAAACACCAAGTGGACATAAATTTATTATTATTAGTACTTTATTTTATTTCTTTCGATTTCAATAAAACATGACATTATGTTAAATTTTATCCTTTAATTTTTTATACTAAGTGACAGGATTACACCTAGACGCTTACCACCGCCTGGTGGTAACGACTACATATAACAGTTGCCGTGCCCCCTCACCCTGAGCTATAAAGTTCACAAGTCCCATGCACCTGTAATTTCACCAGCACCCTTCGAAACTGGAATTGTTATAGATTTTTGCGTCCCTTCGGTGGATGCACGAAAGGAGCCTCTCCATACGACGTACCATTTCTTTCCAGTACGTCTGGCGCATTCTGAGTAACAATTGGCAAACTTACGCTGATTGGCAAATCATTATAGTTGTTGACGAAAGTTACAAAAGTTAACCTAATCCCTGTGATTTCGGTGATTCTATAGAAGTGGACTGGATTTTTTGGGTGGTCGGACAAAATGTAAACTAGTACTATTTTTGGTCGTGAAAATACATATAAACCCGTTGTACCCTTGTGTTTGGCTTCTCGTCACGTGAAATGGTGGATGACGTCACAAGCACTTTGCACTAATATTTAGAACTCCAGAATATCCAGCGTCACTATCAATAATAAGCAGACACCAAAGCGACACAAAACTGTCAATAACAAAAATGACGACGTTAAGTTATATCCTTTGTAGCGGAAGTGCATTTAGAAAAGGCACCCAGCGGAGCACGTAGTCGAGACAGGTAAACGGGCGGCTTCTTGAACTAATATTAGAAAAAATGCAGGTGAAACTATATCGCGATCCGCCGACGTATTACAAGTCCATTTTGTCCGAATGCAAAATAATTAAAAACTTTGTTAGACTTTGGAACGCACTTCCTATTTCTGTTCACGAAAGTACATAATTAGCTACTTTTAAATTGAGAGTTAAGGAGCATTACTTATTGTAGCATAAAAAGGTCAAAGGCTACACTGGACTGAGACTGGGCCTCAAATCAGACGTTAAATTATACATTTACTAAGAGAGAGTTTATGGTGAACTAAAATAAGAAAAGCCACACATAAGTCACACATCACATATAAAAAGGAAAACAAAAATATACTACTACAGAAATTAGAAAATGTACAAGCTACACATTACATGAAGACGAGAACACAAAAGGATACGCTACTACACTTTTATAGTTCCGTAACGCTGCTAAATTAAAATAGTCGAATAAACTGACTTGAGGAGGTAATTAACCATAATAATAATTTAATGTAAAACAGCAATTTAGTCACAATATGGCTTAACAATATTAATTGTCCAGCAAAAAGAATGACTGTGGTCTAACGGCGTGGATCCTCAGCATAGGAAACTAGGTACCTACTTGTAAATGTATCCAGAGATACCTTAGGACTTTGGGTAGTCGTTACATTTCGAACATTGTAGTCGCCACTTCCGGTAGTTATACAGAAAATTGCGAGCGGATCTCAAAAATGAATTGATGAATATATGTATCCGTGGTTCATACCAACTGGACAAAATTACACAAAGCACA
>NW_020653619.1:0-13584 GCF_003589595.1 Hyposmocoma kahamanoa | reverse complement strand
TGCATAATAGTGATATGGAGCGGTTACACATGGCGACTTTTAGCAGTGATGTAAACGCGATGCAGTTGCGATGCAGTCGCTAATCGTCTACCTTTACACAAGCGCGCTATTTTAAGCAGCGATGCAAACGTGATGCAAGCTCGCGACTGCATCGATACAAACGCGCAATTGCATCGCTATAGAGATGCAATCGCGCGTTTCACGAACGCACGTATCGCTGCTAAAGGTCGCCATCGCCGTGGGTGCCACTCTTAGTCTTGCATTCTGAAAAAGTCGATATATAAAAGATATTATTAGACCGTGATATTTATATATTTTTTTGTGGAGATATATATATTGCTATAATTAGACAGTCGTTCAGGCGTCTGGCGCTAGTTCGAGTCCTCTAGGATCGTAATATTTTTTCTTTCAGTTTGCTCGATCTCAGAATCAATAATATCAATAACATATACTAGTATCAACAACAGGTGTATATTTTCTAGCTAACAACTATGACGTTTTATCTATCTTTTATAGTAACTATTAGTATTCATAACGGTTCTCTTGGTATCCCTTAGGCTTAGAATGAATCTGATGCTCGCCAAACCCTAAGCCAAATCATTGCGTAATTTATGTTCTCTGAGGAACTCCATGCAAATTGCGTTATGCCTGTATTATCGAGTTATCAACCGCCCACTTATCCGCTTGGACTCGAGTCCTCTTAAATTAAGCCCAACCATTTCTAATTCTTTAATTAAGCTATGGAAATGATGTACATCGTTCAAGTATTCTAAAATTTGGAACGAGTAATGGAACGACATTGTTACCATCCTTTAAACGGTACCTCACTCAATAAATCGGGTTTTTTGCTACGTTTTCTTTGATCTTTTGTTATAGAACTTTTTCTTTTTTTATGATACTAAGTGATGAGACGAACAAGTCGTGCGCCTGATTGTTAGCGACACGCCAGTGCATAACAGTTGCAGTGCCACTCAGAGATTTAAATCGCAAAGATCTGAGGGGCACTGCCACTGCGCCCGTCACCCTTAGATATAAGTTGGCAAGTCCCATTTACCTGTAATTCCACCAGCACCGTTACCCTTCAAAACCAGAAGTCGGTAATGCTTATATTATTGCTTGGTGGCAGAAATAGGTTAGGTGGCAGTACTTCCCTGGACGAACTCTTTTACAAAGAATTTCACTGATGCAAAATTATTTAATGAATTTAATATTAAGTAGGAATTACGGTTTTGAACAAGAGTATAAGAATTTCTATCTTTTTGCGGTATCGTCAGCTGTGAAAGTAAACAAAATAGAACAGGGCTCGGAATATCGATTTGAGATACGACGAGACGAGCACGAACGGATTTGCGCTTGGTACAGTTGTAGCCTGTAGGACAACTGTCCTGGTGTAAAGTAATGCCTCACCCTGGAAAGGATGCCAAGCTTCTTTGCTGCATTTTTGTCCATGGATTTAATGTATCTGCCGAAGTTCAAATTGGACGACAGGTTCATTCCGAGTAGCTGGAGACAGTCGCCTATCGGTATGGATATATCACGAAAAGTCGGAGTCAGCTCAAAGGGACTCCGTTTTGTGGAGAATAGATATGCCTGCGTTTCAGTAGCGTTTTTTTTTTACCAGATTGGCATTGCCGCAGTGGGAGACTGCCTTGAGCGTCAAATCTAAACGGTTAACCATGGACTCTCGACAAGACTGTATTGTAATGGTCAGCTCCAGTCGGTTTGAGTGAGCATAAGACTTTTTTTGGGTGTGAGTTCTGGTTGACCCGATGCTGCGTGTAAAATTTATAAGCGAGGAGAAGGCAGGGCGCCTTACACACAACGAAAACAAGTTTCAAGTAGAAATAACCAGAAGCTTTATTTTAAATTTGTTTTTGTTACATATTACAATTAAATCTAAGGGTACAGTAAGGAGAACTAGTATTTTTACTTCCCCGAGTTTACAAAGGGAGGGTACGGATATGTTTACTGCCCTTAATTATTACATACAAAAGATTACCTTTAAGTATACTTAGAGCTAATACACTGCACTAAGAGTTTATGAAAGTACATGAGTGACACATGGACACTTCACTTATACGTCACTGACCTGGAGTTTACCGAATGCACATTTAAGTTACATACCGGATCCGCTGCGAAGACAGCGTAGTCGCTACAGGAGTAACGAAGTTATACGTAGGTGCCGACCACCCGTAGAGCTCATGACACGTGGTCGGGCACAGCCGAACAAAAGTTACAGCAGCTTAGTCTCAGCCATTCAGTTGATGGCGAGATTCGAAATTACAAGTACCAAAGGTATAAATAAGAAGAAAAAGAAAAACCCTGCAACAATACAGATTGTTACAGTACATTGATATAAATGACGAAGCATCTAATGAAGGAAAAAATCCAGAGGACAACTCACCATGCGGTCCGGTGACACGGGTTTTACTTTTGGTACAGGGTTCGGAGACCCATATTTACGGCATCTGGCTATTCCTAGTTTATTTTATTTAAGAAGGCATTGGGGGACCATGCCCCCAATGGGATAAATCACCGTAGACGATCTAGGAAATCTGGAACACCTTTTTTTTTTCTTCTTTCCATAAAGGAAAAGGCAAAGGTTTTACACCATACAGCCAAGTCTTGGTACATTATTCTTTTTTGGTACATGAAGTTGAGTTATGTTTCTGTAAATATGGCCGCCACAATGAGGATAGGCAATTTAGAAGAAAGACTCGGGATTCCTTAGAACGGGCCGATACGGGTATTTTAGTTCGAGATTCGTATAATTTCGCGTTTTAATCTTCGATTAAGGCACAATAGCACTATCCTATTCCACTTTAAACTAGATTTCACAAAATAATTGAAAGTCAAAATAAAAACGACACTTTTCCCTCCAAAAGGTCCAGAGCGAATCCTCTGGAACACCTTGCGCACCGACGTGTCGAACAGAAACGATGAGCTTCCGCCGAATTCCTCCTAAGAGATGTTACCCGCGAACAAGGCCACAGACAATCTATCGAGTCATCTAGATACAGCTCCCAAGTCTTATCATCTAAACCCGCAAGAATACATGGCGATTCCAGGTTTACGTATCTTACTTAACAGAAAGTACTTGGCAAACTAGTATTTGACGGCGTTCGACGTGGAAATATTAAAGAAAAGCGATCATTTTCATGAAGCTCGACTACAGAAGTAAAATCGAGTTAATTGGTACGCAGCACTAATATTCTGTGTAACCATACAAGAAAAATTAGCCAGGGTTGGTGTTTTCAAAAATATGTCAAATTAAAGGGAACCCATTCACGATATTGATTTTATAGAAAAATCGTTCACCAACAGGTAATATATATGTGAATGGTGTAAAGAATAGATTACACCAACACTTAAGTTCCAACTAATTTACTAAATATTTTTAGACTATAACGTCAAAGTGACATTTTGTACAAGAATGGTGAAAAATACCAAGGAGAGAAGATAAATTAGGTTTGGTTTAGTATTCAGGAGATCTACGAAAAAAAAATGTGTTACAGTATTTCCTCTCCGTAATAATAACGCACACACTCAACATAGCCCCGCACTAGGGAAACCCTGTGTCGCGGGTGCCATGGACACACACATAGACAACCACAAATTACACCCAAACTCACGAGAGAAATAAATGTAGGCCACACAAATATTTCTCCCGGCCCGGGAATCGAACCCGGGGACCTCTGCGTGGCAGTCCGGTATGGTAACCGTTCGGCCACGGAGGCATTGGTCAAGTACCTATCTACAACTGTGTTGTCATCAGCATACGCAAAGATACCTGGAATTAACATATCATTGATATGCAGCATAAAGAGAGTTGCAGACAGGACGGAACCCTGAGGAACTCAATCAATCGTCATATGTTCGGAAGAGTAGCCTTCTAAGACCAGTCGAATCGAACATTCGCTTAAGAAATCCGAGATCCAATTGCAAAGGTCACTGGGAAGCCCATAAGAGGGAAGCTTACTTAATGGGCTTGCGTGCCAGACCCTGACAAAAGCTTTAGAAATGTCCAAGAACACTGCAAGTGCTTTTCTACAGCTTCGCTCCATATGTGACAGGCATACATAAAAAGATCCCCAGTAGATCGCCCTCGTCGGAATCCGTACTGACGATCACTGAGGCGGTCGTTGTCTTCAAGGTATGACAGCACTTCTTGCACTTCTTGGCGGCCTTATTAAAAACTTTCTTCAAATTCCGAGTACTCGGATTTTTGTGTAGTCGAGCATTTGTCCAAGCTTGGTACGCGAACTGTTTATGTGCTTCAGCATAACTGCAATCAGCGTTAAACCATGGACGAGCTTGGGGTCCATTGGGTACATCATATGTAATACTCCATACCCAAATGCAAGACCTCGACTACAGCATCAGCACAGGTCGATGAGTCTCCTAAAGTAAAGCACGCCTGCCACGGATATGACGCAAAGAAATGGCGCATTTCGTCCCAATCTGCTAACTTGTATCGCCACACCCGTTTCATAACACCAGGGCCCTGATCGGGTGGGGAGAATACGGATACAGTTTTCACCAGGCAATGGTCGGAAGTACCCAGTGGGGCCTCCACAACCACAGAGTAGCGGTCTGGATCAGTTGTTAACAGAAGGTTCAAGCAATTAGCCGTATGAGACTCAACATCTGGGATCCTGGTGGCGCCACTGGCAAGCAGGGAAAGGCTTAGAGTTAACGCAAGTTTACGCGTCTCTCTCCCAGCGCGGTCGGTTATCTGGTATGGGAACAACCATTCTTGATGGTGAGCATTAAAGTCCCCCAGAATGACTAGTTGCGCCCTTGGGTACCTATGCTGAATCTCATCAGACGTCTCACTCAGATATTGGAACAGCTTGCTTGTCTCCTGATCTCCACTGTGCGATCGGTAAACACAGCAGTACACTATTTGTGTGACTCCTGTGTCTACCAGAAGCCACAAATTAGAAAAACTTGGTGCCTCAAGGTTCTTGACACGCTTGACACAGATGTCATCGCGAGCGTACACACAGACTCCGGCTTGAGGTATAAATACCTGTGCTCCGGGGTAGCTGAGGTACGCTGTGTCAGTCGGACATCTGATCTGCGTCTCGGTGAGGAACAGCAGCTGCGGTTTGTCGGTTTCAAGGTGGTAGTGGACCGAATCGAGATTTGAGTGCAGACCTCGGATACTAGTGAGGTGCACTTTTTGTGGGAGGACGTGCAACCACTGTGTAAAAGTTTTTCCTTTTCTGTGACTTTCCATGTTTTGAGAAGTGAATAGGCAGGAGGAAGGCAGTTGAACGAGACATTGCGTCGTGTTCAACCAAGCAGCAAGCTCACACTGCCACACGAGGTTACAATGGGTTTGGAGACTGCGGGGCCACCCGAACTCCCCCGGAGATGGCCACCTGGTCCTCCCCTCTGGTCGCCAACCGGCAAGGTGTAGTATTCCGGGATTTTTCGTTGGGTGGCGGGGCAGCCTTTCACGGGTGGCTGTCCCGCTACATGGGCTCCCAACTTCCCACGGTCGGCCAGCGGTGCACCGTACTTCGGATCCCGCTAGCCTCCAGAACCGAGTGCTCAGTGTGGCAGTACAAGCAGCTACAACTCGTTGTCAGACGCAATGCAACTGTTCAGACCCGACCTCCTAATGGCAACTCCCGAACACGAGTCGGAACACGGTGAAAACCATTTGGCGAATCGACTGCGTCGGGAGGGTGGTGACTAGCCACGGCCGAAGCCTACCACCAGTAATTATTGCTTTTTAGCACCACCCTGGGGTCACTTGTAGGGTCTCGAGGGTAAACCTACGGAAGCGAGCAACATCAGTCTCCTCAAGTGGTAGTTGTAAATGAGTCTTCTCATATTACGAAAGACGTTACTTTTACGAGTATATTGTTTTTTCGCTTCCTTTGTATCCTCTCATGCAGTATTATTAAATCAATCTGTCAACTTAGCTTGTCTTAACTACAGAGTGATGTTTAACCTACTCAATCTCTCTGCTCATGTATGTATCGCAGCAAACTGTTCCTAATTGGTTTATGTTTGTACAGAGATCTTCGTTTACACAACGGCTTCTCGGAGTCGGAAACAATTGATGGCTCCTGTTCTTGTCTATTGTGTGAGCAAATAGTATATGTTGTGCGAGTGCATGACTAGTTAGGTTTGAGTTAGATTTTCTCTATAGGCGGTGGATGAGGAGGTCCCGGGTTCTATAACCTGTTGGATGTTATTTGGGATTTTGGGGGCTTTATTGGGGATAGATTTTCCTAAATTGGTTTTGGAACTGGCTTTTTTTATGATGACAAGTGACGGAACGAACAAGTCCATATATCCATAAGAGTTGCAGTGCCCGTCACCCTGAGACATATTACGTTGTCAAGTTCGATGGGCCTATAATTTCACCAGCACCCTTACCTTTCAAAACCGAAACGCGGTAATACCACAGTTTACTTAATACATAACTATTGCGTAACAGATACATCACTGTCATACAAAATCAAAAATAGCTACGCTATAATAGCATACTAAATCTGACTAATGAAATCAGACGCCCACTACGACCAAAAAGAAACCTAAGCTCGCGCTCAGAGAGATGAAAATAACGTTGCCCGCAGTGTGCAGTCGTGCGGAACCGAATGCTGGGGTTGTACAAGGATTGTAATGTAAATGAAAGACTTGTCTGTGTGCGTGCACGGTCGACCATACACTCAGCGGTGGGCACCTTTCTTCAAGCGATTGACGGAGCCCTGGTAATGCCTCACATGCTGGGTGTTCTGTGTGAGTGAATTCCATTGGCCTGGTAATCGTAGTACAGGGAATTTCCCTAGTTCGAGATTAAGTAATTGGTGTGGTCAAATAAAAGAAAGAAAAAGTTATTGAGAACGTCTTCATGTCATATCAACTAAACGCTTTTCTATTTAACTATTTACTTACCGTTTTGTTAAATTTTTAATATTTACGGATATAACTTTTCACTTTTAATTATAATTTCTCACAGCCAATTTTCTGCTTAACTAGCAACTACCGCGCCGGTTATAACATGGTTAAGATCCGCGCCCGCGGTTGTTTTTAATTAATCCGTAACCTCTACTCGGCATTATTATATAAAAACAGCCAATGTTGTTCTAACTTTTCTAAGAATTTCTCCTTTTTGCCTTAACGTAAAAAATTGTGACAAAATGTATTGTATTTTTTTTTTATAATATCCAGTGACGGGACGAACGAAGTCGTGCGCCTGATGGTCTGCCCACTCTGAGCTTTAAATCGCAAAGATCTGACGGGCACTGCCACTGCGCCCGTCACCCAGAGACGTAAGTTGAGAAGTCTCCTGTGCCTGTAATTTCACCAGCACCCTTACCCTTCAAGACCGGAACACAATAATGCTGACATTACTGCTTGGTGGCAGAAATAGGAGAAAAAAAAATTCTAAAAAACACAAGTCATATACGAGTGATTACTAGAAGCTGATTTCCTGGAGGAGGTTTTTAGGCCATAGCGTGACGACGTTAACCTAATGCGGGTCGGGGACTTCACACGTTTTCCAAAAGTTGTGAACCTTCTTCGAAATGCAAGTTTAATCAAAATATTTTCCTACACCGAAGAACAATATTGGCTAATTTTAATTATAGACGTGCCGGACTACTCATGTTGAATAATTATGTACGAAAAATTTATAGGTTTATGCATATTGTTTTGTTCCGTTAATTGTAATTGTAATAAAAGTTCGTTAAGTGTAATAAAAGTGAAATTAATAAAAACATTAAATAAATAAATTAGTTCATTAATTTTAAACGTGAATCGCATTTGTATCGCGTTTGCATCGCGTTTGCGTCGCTGTTTGTCGCGCGTGTGTGTAAAGGTAGACGATTAGCGACTGCATCGCGCTCACGCTTGCATGGCGCTTGCATTGCTGCTAAAATTCGCCGTCTGTAACCGCTCTTATAGGTTGTCTTGTTCGATACAATATTTGAAATAAATATTGTAAATGATAAATGTATATATACAAATCGAGTGATCCGAAGAACAGAGTCCGATGTGATTATATAGCGAAAAGAGAATAAGTACTTTACGAGAATAATTTCAGTATTCAAACTAAGGCCTATGTAAAGGTGTTTTGAGAATTTATATATCTTGTTTCGTTACGGAAATTATAAAATCGAACAACAGTCGATCTGACATAAACAGCGAAGAAGAATGGACGAAATGTACTATGTCCTGAGAACAAGTCGTCTTGCACATAGACCTTTGTTCTACGGATGAGTCGAAATGTTTATTTACAAAGAGCAAGTCTTTGTCTTTCTTGATCATTCCTCTCAGCGGAACATGCCTTACGATTGAATAAAAGAGCGCATTCCTATGAAATAAAGAATATTTGAGTTCTAGTTTGAATTGATTCCGAAAAGCAGCCACGCATTTCAGTTGAAACCTGATGGTTGAAATTGTGCCTTTATAATTTTGAGTAGACAGACTAAGTTTTAAGAAATTAATATTCTTACACTGACTTACAGTAGCAACATTCATGCAATGTAATTTACGTTAAGAAGAATGGTAATTCTTTCATGAAAAATACCGTACCTTGTATTAATACGAGGAATAACAAAAAACTGACTGGCTGTTCTTGACAGCCGTCTCCACAAAGTTACAAATTCATTTAAAATTTGTCATTTACGAGTTTTGAAACTTTATACAAAAGGTTATTAATAATAAATTCTTTATTTGAACGGAAATGTTATTAAACAGATCTAAGTATTTCGATGACAAAAATCTATATTTACTCTACACATGGTAACTTACCTTACAAATGTGTAGTAGAGGTTAATCATTTTCACGATTTCAAGTATAATTTGCCATGATATAAAGATATTTTAAATTTGAACTTGAAAAATTACAGCATGAAAGACCTTGTAGCTTTTTTATATAAAATCAGTAAACACTATTGCAAAGCTCAAAATTTATTTTATATTAGACAATATTATTATTACACAACATCACATGCGTTGCTCTGATTTCAAAGGAAGTAACTAAAGCACTTGTGTTAAGGAAAATCACCACATACACATATAAAAAGTTAGTCCACATTGACCCGGCTGGGAATCGAACCCTCTCGGGTCCTCAGAGATGAGAGAGATCAGATTTAGCTCGTTTTTATCTACGAGTTTTAAATTTTTTATTTTATTTATTTATGATTAGGTTACAAAGACCTATAAATACATAGATACATACCTTATACACTAACATACGTAATAATATAATAAAAGACTATTTATTTATATACACGTATGGACTGCGATATGTGACATAACGCGGGTGTCCGGTAACTATATAAAAAAGAACACTATGCAATAAATTTTCGATAAGTTCTGTTTTTGGTAGCAATATTGGTTTCTCTGTTTAATTGTAGTGTGTAGAAAAGAACAGCTATTCCCCTTAAAATTTCCATTTGTTACTATCACAGGGGTATTTACATAGTGATATTTATATAATCTCTTATATCTACACATTTCAAAATTCTTTGTCATCAATTTGTGGAAGTTCGGTTGATATATACTATTGATTTGAAATATAATGTTCCCTTTTTGTCTAAATAAAGAGAAACCCAAAAATTTGCGTTTCCTTAATGGTTCGCAAAATTTCGACTTTTCGCATTCCTGACCAGAAAAGCAAAGTTTTTGCAAGGAAATAAAGTTTTCTCATGTACCAATAACAAAATGATATTAATAACCCGGAAACAAAAATCGTGTTACAAGGTGTTATAAAGATATAAATGTGTTAGAGCATTCACACTGTATATTTCTCAAAATAACCCAGCCGTTTAACATATCTACTGGTTAAGTTGCCCGGCCATAGCATTTGTATTCAGCTTATTCTAACAATGTACTTTGCATGGTTGGTTCGTTCCTAGGTTTGCTTTAAATAAACGACGTTCGGTTGCCAACCGAATAGTCTACATAGATTTAAGTTCCGAATTTCCCTCGGGTTGCGTTCGGAACGTGTCGGGTCAAATTTTGCATTTAATATTCAGTCCCATTGGGTAGAGCGATTTTAAATTCCGAAGGCAATTAACGGCCGAGAACAACTATGAATTTAATGGCGACGCGGATTTCTGTGCTAAGCTATGTTAGTCCCTGTGAAGTTGACTAGCTATTACAACTACTGCGTTTTATAATAAGGTTCTATTTATAATAAGAAAAGTCATAATCCTCAGTGTCCATGAATTTTGAATTATTAAGCAGAATATGCACATATTGTAAAGCGACGAGAAACTTGGTACTTCCACGCTGATGTTAATCTTCTATGGAATGTAGAAAAATATATGAGGAAATACATAAATGATCCATTAAATACATATCACAAGCAGAGTTTGTTACGAGAGTGAGCCCAAGAAATATTGTCACGCATAAATATTTATGCTATCTTGCACTTTATTTTCTCCACACGAATGAATCTGATGTCGTAAACAGCACAAACTATGGATGTGTTGCTATTTTTATGCCCACGTCATCACTAGAAACAAAAGCAAATAAAATTGTTTGTGAGCCTTACACATGTAAGGTAATCACGTAGAACAAAAATGTATTTTGTGAAGTTACTTGTAACGTGCCATGATAAGCGTTTGTGTTGTAGTTGTTGATGTAAAACTCTTAAATGTATCTTGTCTGTAAAACAACATCAATTTGTGTTACGAAATAAGCTTCAAGAATATTTATTATAAATTTTAGTGCACGTAAATGCTTTACAATGGTTTTATGTTCGAGTAGGCGCTTTCAAAGGGGAAATAAAAGGCTATAAATTTTAGCGCTGCATTTAGGTTGCCTTACGTCTAATAAAAATGCAAAATATCTTGTTATAAACAATAAATGAACTCAATAGACACATGAGATATGTGTATTGGTGATGTTAGACATTAACGAAGATTTTTTTTTTAAGAACTACTGATTGCACACTCATTGATACAAAGTTTTAGCCGATTTCGCTATGAAATTCACTTTGCAAGAAATTGTCGCTGTCATTGCTGTCGTCATAATAAGATTCCAGTTGATATTAAAACAATTTCCATATACGAGTTTTAAAGTATAGTGACATAAAAACTTTACATTAAAAGTTTGTGGTACAGTTTTTGGTATGCGAGATAGCTACAAATCCTTATTTAAAAAACTAAGAATATTGTCCCTTTCTTCCTTATATTCTAGATGTATATTTTTGTCAAAAGTCACAGTTATTTCTTTACTACAACTACTTTTACTTTTTTCTAACCCGATATCTCTATCGTTTTCCCCGACATATGCGCACTGCTACGTGTTTCCAAAGTAATGTACTTGTGTGTGTACTTAACTGCCTCCGTGGCCGAACGGTTACCATGCCGGACTGCCACGCAGAGGTCCCAGGTTCGATTCCCGGGCCGGGAGAAATATTTGTATGGCCTACATTTATTTCTCTCGTGAGTTTGGGTGTAATTTGTGGTTGTCTATGTGTGTGTCCATGGCACCCGCAACACAGGGTTTCCCTAGTGCGGGGCTATGTTGAGTGTGAGCGTTATTATTATTATTAAAAAAAAAATTGGTATTTCGAAAACTGTTGAATAACACTACAAAAAAATTAATGTTTATAACATGTGCGTACAATTATTATCTGACGATATAAAAATGTTACCTACGTTTAGATTTAAGAAAGTACAATTGGAATTGCTTGTGACAAACTGTTTTTATGATTTAAATGAGTTTTTGACATTTAAATGTCAAAGACCCTTTAAATATTTATTACTTTGACATGCGTTTCTCTTTTTATTAAATCATATTTTTCTGTTACAAAAAATTAAAAAATTTAATATGACTTTAACAATAAATGCGAAAATTGCATACTTTGCTATTAATATTTGTATGTCAGTTCCTGGCGCTGAACTATACGACTAATATTAAATATGTAAACTATATTTACCGTGTATGCTTACAAATAAATATATCTCTTATCTCTCTGATTAATTGGGTGACAAAAATCTATGACATTGAAACGTTTAGTATTATATTTATTTCTCTTTAAAATGTGCAGGTAAGTTACAATGAAAGTTTAAATACGGGAAACTAAAACTAGAATTAAATTATATGAATTAAACTATATCCCCGCGGCAAGACTCTCACCGTTTACTTCTTTCAGGTTGAATTTGAAATATGAAATAAATATTCTGAAAAAAAGTAGTGTTCAAAATGTTTATATTACGTTGTTTTCAATATTAAAAACGAAGAAAAATAAATAAAACAAACTGAGGGTCGTATTCTAGAGCTCTA
Organism: Hyposmocoma kahamanoa; assembly: GCF_003589595.1. Lineage (NCBI taxonomy): Eukaryota > Metazoa > Arthropoda > Insecta > Lepidoptera > Cosmopterigidae > Hyposmocoma > Hyposmocoma kahamanoa. Next base: position 1,321 of record NW_020653619.1, on the reverse strand, counting down.
CTCAATGCTCAAGTCAGGACTTTAGTATTGCAGTGAGCACTGAAAATCATACTCTAGTCCCTGCTGTTAGGGTCGTATTTCCGGTGCTTGTGTTTCCAGTGCAATCCTGACTTGAGCATTGAGTAGAGTTCTAGAATATCAAGTCAAGTTGTGAATTCGGAACTATAGTCTAGTGTCAACTGTTAGTTTCGCCAAAGTGTGTATAGATGGCGCTGTCTTAATTTTACGAAATACACATCGCGTATTTTATTTAACGTGGAATTATTTACTATGTGCAATTAAATAAAAAATAACAAAATTTTTTTGGAGAGATATATGTAAATAAATACGTTCAACTTAACTTTTAATCATTACAAATCAATATTAAGACAATAAAACTGAAAATAATATTGTTTCCATTGCATCTGTGTACCTATTTTAAGATTGCTACATTTGACATAAGAGTAATATTACCATAAAGTTAAAGTCGCGACATAGTACGAACTGAGTGAATGAATAGTCACAAAGCTGCCAATAAAACATTATAGCTTTAACATTACAATAAGCTTATTTTAAGCGCGTTACGGTACGAAAAGTCAATGTAAGGTTAAAGTAATATTGTTTTAAGAGGTTGTGGTAGGCCCCCAGTACATACATTTCATTCCTCATCCAAAAAATAGTATAGGCTACTCCACAAGAGGTACGAACTCCACCCGAGTAGAAATCCATGTCAATTTGTATGTAACATGGATTTCTACATATTATTATAACACTATGCCAGTTTACTTTCAAGATAAGATTTTTATAGCTCAGGCTTAGTTAGATAAAACTCTTTTGGCTTTTGTTAGGATGTAATTTATCATTTTTATAGGGTATTACAGAATTAACGAGTATTGAAGATCGTATCATCTTGTTCAGATTAGTACGTTTAAAAGCAAAAAGTATATTACATCATTATTACTATACTTTTTATGATATCATATGACGAGACGAACAAGTCATGTATCTGGTAATAACGCATATCCGTTGCAGTGCCACTCAGAGCTTTAAAACACAAAAAATCTGCACCCGTCGCTCTGAGACACCATTACTCTTTCAAAATCGTAACACAGTAATACTGACATTACTGCTCGGCGGCAGAAGTTGATAAGGTAGCAGTATTTCCCTGGACTAATTCTATCACAAGGAGCTCTACTGCTACTAAATAATTTATACACTAGAAATTGATGTAATCAGGCTGGCATTACAATATTTTTTTAAATCTAAACTCGTGTCAGTTACCCGACTCCCGATTTGTGTGCGTGTGCGTGTGCGTGTGCGTGTGCGTGTGCGTGTGCGTGTG
>NW_020653618.1:0-13291 GCF_003589595.1 Hyposmocoma kahamanoa | reverse complement strand
TGCATAATAGTGATATGGAGCGGTTACACATGGCGACTTTTAGCAGTGATGCAAACGCGATGCAATTGCGATGCAGTCGCTAATCGTCTACCTTTACACAAGCGCGCTATTTTAAGCAGCGATGCAAACGTGATGCAAGCTCGCGACTGCATCGATATAAACGTGCAATTGCATCTCTATAGAGATCGCGCGTTACACGAACGCATGCATCGCTGTTAAAGGTCGCCGTCGCCGTGGGCCGTATTCCAGAACTCTACTCAATGCTCAAGTCAGAATTTGAGTATGGTTTAAAGCACTCGAAATCATACTCAAGTCCCTGCCATTAGAGTCGTATTTCCAGTGCAATCCTGACTTGAGCATTGAGTAGAGCTCTGGAATACGACCCTTAGTCTTGCATTCTGAAAAAGTCGATATATAAAAGATATTATTGGACATTATGGTGTTTTTATCACCGTGATATTTATCTATTTCTTTGTGGAGATATATCTTGATATAATTAGACAGTTGTTCAGGCGTCTGACGCTAGTTCGAGTCCTGTAGAATCGAAATATTTTTTCTTTCAGTTTGCTCGATCTTAGAATCAATAATATCAATAACATATATTAGTATCAACAACAGGTGTATATTTTCTAGCTAACAACTATGACGTTTTATCTATCTCTTATAGTAACTATTAGTATTCATAACGGTTCTCTTGGTATCCCTTAGGCTTAGAATGAATCTGATGCTCGCCAAACCCTAAGCCAAATCATTGCGTAATTTATGTTCTCTGAGGAACTCCATGCAAATTGCGTTATGCCTGTATTATCGAGTTATCAACCGCCCACTTATCCGCTTGGACTCGAGTCCTCTTAAATTAAGCCCAACCATTTCTAATTCTTTAATTAAGCTATGGAAATGATGTACATCGTTCAAGTATTCTAAAATTTGGAACGAGTAATGGAACGACATTGTTACCATCCTTTAAACGGTACGTCACTCAATAAATCGGGTTTTTTGCTACGTTTTCTTTGATCTTTTGTTATAGAACTTTTTCTTTTTTTTATGATACTAAGTGATGAGACGAACAAGTCGTGCGCCTGATTGTTAGCGACACGCCAGTGCATAACAGTTGCAGTGCCACTCAGAGATTTAAATCGCAAAGATCTGAGGGGCACTGCCACTGCGCCCGTCACCCTGAGATATAAGTTGGCAAGCCCCATTTACCTGTAATTCCACCAGCACCCTTACCCTTCAAAACCAGACGTCGGTAATGCTTATATTATTGCTTGGTGGCAGAAATAGGTTAGGTGGCAGTACTTCCCTGGACGAACTCTTTTACAAAGAATTTCAGTGATGCAAAATTATTTAATGAATAATATAAAAACCGTAATTCCTACTTAATATTAAATTAAGTAGGAATTACGGTTTTGAACAAGAGTATTAGAATTTCTATCTTTTTGCGGTATCGTCAGCTGTGAAAGTATAAAAAATAGAACAGGGCTCGGAATATCGATTTGAGATACGACGAGACGAGCACGAACGGATTTGCGCTTGGTACAGTTGTAGCCTGTAGGACAACTGTCCTGGTGTAAAGTAATGCCTCACCCTGGAAAGGATGCCAAGCTTCTTTGCTGCATTTTTGTCCATGGATTCAATATATCTGCCGAAGTTCAAATTGGACGACAGGTTCATTCCAAATAGCTGGAGACAGTCGTCTATCGGTATGGATATATTACGAAAAGTCGGAGTCAGCTCAAAGGGACTCCGTTTTGTGGAGAATAGATATGCCTGCGTTTCGGTAGCGTTTTTTTTTATCAGATTGGCATTGCCGCAATGGGAGACTGCCTTGAGCTTCAAATCTAAACGGTTAACCATGGACTCTCGACAAGACTGTATTGTAATGGTCAGCTCCAGTCGGTTTGAGTGAGCATAAGACTGGTTTGTGGGTGTGAGTTCTGGTTGACCCGATGCTGCGTGTAAAATTTATAAGCGAGGAGAAGGAAGGGCGCCTTACACACAACGAAAACAAGTTCCAAGTCGAAATAACCAGAAGCTTTATTTTAAATTTGTTTTTGTTACATATTACAATTAAATCTAAGGGTACAGTAGGGAGAACTAGTATTTTTACTTCCCCGAGTTTACAAAGGGAGGGTACGGATATGTTTACTGCCCTTAATTATTACATACAAAAGATTACCTTTAAGTATACTTAGAGCTAATACACTGCACTAAGAGTTTATGAAAGTACATGAGTGACACATGGACACTTCACTTATACGTCACTGACCTGGAGTTTACCGAATGCACATTTAAGTTACATACCGGATCCGCTGCGAAGACAGCGTAGTCGCTACAGGAGTAACGAAGTTATACGTAGGTGCCGACCACCCGTAGAGCTCATGACACGTGGTCGGGCACAGCCGAACAAAAGTTACAGCAGCTTAGTCTCAGCCATTCAGTTGATGGCGAGATTCGAAATTACAAGTACCAAAGGTATAAATAAGAAGAAAAAGAAAAACCCTGCAACAATACAGATTGTTACAGTACATTGATATAAATGACGAAGCATCTAATGAAGGAAAAAATCCAGAGGACAACTCACCATGCGGTCCGGTGACACGGGTTTTACTTTTGGTACAGGGTTCGGAGACCCATATTTACGGCATCTGGCTATTCCTAGTTTATTTTATTTAAGAAGGCATTGGGGGACCATGCCCCCAATGGGATAAATCACCGTAGACGATCTAGGAAATCTGGAACACCTTTTTTTTTTCTTCTTTCCATAAAGGAAAAGGCAAAGGTTTTACACCATACAGCCAAGTCTTGGTACATTATTCTTTTTTGGTACATGAAGTTGAGTTATGTTTCTGTAAATATGGCCGCCACAATGAGGATAGGCAATTTAGAAGAAAGACTCGGGATTCCTTAGAACGGGCCGATACGGGTATTTTAGTTCGAGATTCGTATAATTTCGCGTTTTAATCTTCGATTAAGGCACAATAGCACTATCCTATTCCACTTTAAACTAGATTTCACAAAATAATTGAAAGTCAAAATAAAAACGACACTTTTCCCTCCAAAAGGTCCAGAGCGAATCCTCTGGAACACCTTGCGCACCGACGTGTCGAACAGAAACGATGAGCTTCCGCCGAATTCCTCCTAAGAGATGTTACCCGCGAACAAGGCCACAGACAATCTATCGAGTCATCTAGATACAGCTCCCAAGTCTTATCATCTAAACCCGCAAGAATACATGGCGATTCCAGGTTTACGTATCTTACTTAACAGAAAGTACTTGGCAAACTAGTATTTGACGGCGTTCGACGTGGAAATATTAAAGAAAAGCGATCATTTTCATGAAGCTCGACTACAGAAGTAAAATCGAGTTAATTGGTACGCAGCACTAATATTCTGTGTAACCATACAAGAAAAATTAGCCAGGGTTGGTGTTTTCAAAAATATGTCAAATTAAAGGGAACCCATTCACGATATTGATTTTATAGAAAAATCGTTCACCAACAGGTAATATATATGTGAATGGTGTAAAGAATAGATTACACCAACACTTAAGTTCCAACTAATTTACTAAATATTTTTAGACTATAACGTCAAAGTGACATTTTGTACAAGAATGGTGAAAAATACCAAGGAGAGAAGATAAATTAGGTTTGGTTTAGTATTCAGGAGATCTACGAAAAAAAAATGTGTTACAGTATTTCCTCTCCGTAATAATAACGCACACACTCAACATAGCCCCGCACTAGGGAAACCCTGTGTCGCGGGTGCCATGGACACACACATAGACAACCACAAATTACACCCAAACTCACGAGAGAAATAAATGTAGGCCACACAAATATTTCTCCCGGCCCGGGAATCGAACCCGGGGACCTCTGCGTGGCAGTCCGGTATGGTAACCGTTCGGCCACGGAGGCATTGGTCAAGTACCTATCTACAACTGTGTTGTCATCAGCATACGCAAAGATACCTGGAATTAACATATCATTGATATGCAGCATAAAGAGAGTTGCAGACAGGACGGAACCCTGAGGAACTCAATCAATCGTCATATGTTCGGAAGAGTAGCCTTCTAAGACCAGTCGAATCGAACATTCGCTTAAGAAATCCGAGATCCAATTGCAAAGGTCACTGGGAAGCCCATAAGAGGGAAGCTTACTTAATGGGCTTGCGTGCCAGACCCTGACAAAAGCTTTAGAAATGTCCAAGAACACTGCAAGTGCTTTTCTACAGCTTCGCTCCATATGTGACAGGCATACATAAAAAGATCCCCAGTAGATCGCCCTCGTCGGAATCCGTACTGACGATCACTGAGGCGGTCGTTGTCTTCAAGGTATGACAGCACTTCTTGCACTTCTTGGCGGCCTTATTAAAAACTTTCTTCAAATTCCGAGTACTCGGATTTTTGTGTAGTCGAGCATTTGTCCAAGCTTGGTACGCGAACTGTTTATGTGCTTCAGCATAACTGCAATCAGCGTTAAACCATGGACGAGCTTGGGGTCCATTGGGTACATCATATGTAATACTCCATACCCAAATGCAAGACCTCGACTACAGCATCAGCACAGGTCGATGAGTCTCCTAAAGTAAAGCACGCCTGCCACGGATATGACGCAAAGAAATGGCGCATTTCGTCCCAATCTGCTAACTTGTATCGCCACACCCGTTTCATAACACCAGGGCCCTGATCGGGTGGGGAGAATACGGATACAGTTTTCACCAGGCAATGGTCGGAAGTACCCAGTGGGGCCTCCACAACCACAGAGTAGCGGTCTGGATCAGTTGTTAACAGAAGGTTCAAGCAATTAGCCGTATGAGACTCAACATCTGGGATCCTGGTGGCGCCACTGGCAAGCAGGGAAAGGCTTAGAGTTAACGCAAGTTTACGCGTCTCTCTCCCAGCGCGGTCGGTTATCTGGTATGGGAACAACCATTCTTGATGGTGAGCATTAAAGTCCCCCAGAATGACTAGTTGCGCCCTTGTGTACCTATGCTGAATCTCATCAGACGTCTCACTCAGATATTGGAACAGCTTGCTTGTCTCCTGATCTCCACTGTGCGATCGGTAAACACAGCAGTACACTATTTGTGTGACTCCTATGTCTACCAGAAGCCACAAATTAGAAAAACTTGGTGCCTCAAGGTTCTTGACACGCTTGACACAGATGTCATCGCGAGCGTACACACAGACTCCGGCTTGAGGTATAAATACCTGTGCTCCGGGGTAGCTGAGGTACGCTGTGTTAGTCGGACATCTGATCTGCGTCTCGGTGAGGAACAGCAGCTGCGGTTTGTCGGTTTCAAGGTGGTAGTGGACCGAATCGAGATTTGAGTGCAGACCTCGGATACTAGTGAGGTGCACTTTTAGTGGGAGGACGTGCAACCACTGTGTAAAAGTTTTTCCTTCCCAGCGGTGCACCGTACTTCGGATCCCGCTAGCCTCCAGAACCGAGTGCTCAGTGTGGCAGTACAAGCAGCTACAACTCGTTGTCAGACGCAATGCAACTGTTCAGACCCGACCTCCTAATGGCAACTCCCGAACACGAGTCGGAACACGGTGAAAACCATTTGGCGAATCGACTGCGTCGGGAGGGTGGTGACTAGCCACGGCCGAAGCCTACCACCAGTAATTATTGCTTTTTAGCACCACCCTGGGGTCACTTGTAGGGTCTCGAGGGTAAACCTACGGAAGCGAGCAACATCAACCCCCTCAAGTGGTAGTTGTAAATGAGTCTTCTCATATTACGAAAGACGTTACTTTTACGAGTATATTGTTTTTTCGCTTCCTTTGTATCCTCTCATGCAGTATTATTAAATCAATCTGTCAACTTAGCTTGTCTTAACTACAGAGTGATGTTTAACCTACTCAATCTCTCTGCTCATGTATGTATCGCAGCAAACTGTTCCTAATTGGTTTATGTTTGTACAGAGATCTTCGTTTACACAACGGCTTCTCGGAGTCGGAAACAATTGATGGCTCCTGTTCTTGTCTATTGTGTGAGCAAGTAGTATATGTTGTGCGAGTGCATGACTAGTTAGGTTTGAGTTAGATTTTCTCTATAGGCGGTGAATGAGGAGGTCCCGGGTTCTATAATTTGTTGGATGTTATTTGGGATTTTGGGGGCTTTATTGGGGATAGATTTTCCTAAATTGGTTTTGGAACTGGCTTTTTTTATGATGACAAGTGACGGAACGAACAAGTCCATATATCCATAACAGTTGCAGTGCCCGTCACCCTGAGACATATTACGTTGTCAAGTTCGATGGGCCTATAATTTCACCAGCACCCTTACCTTTCAAAACCGAAACGCGGTAATACCACAGTTTACTTAATAGATAACTATTGCGTAACAGATACATCACTGTCATACAAAATCAAAAATAGCTACGCTATAATAGCATACTAAATCTGACTAATGAAATCAGGCGCTCACTACGAGCAAAAAGAAACCTAAGCTCGCGCTCAGAGAGATGAAAATAACGTTGCCCGCAGTGTGCAGTCGTGCGGAACCGAATGCTGGGGTTGTACAAGGATTGTAATGTAAATGAAAGACTTGTCTGTGTGCGTGCACGGTCGACCATACACTCAGCGGTAGGCACTTATCTTCAAGCGATTGACGGAGCCCTGGTAATGCCTCACATGCTGGGTGTTCTGTGTAAGTGAATTCCATTGGCCTGGTAATCGTAGTACAGGGAATTTCCCTAGTTCGAGATTAATTAATTGGTGTGGTCAAATAAAAGAAAGAAAAAGTTATTGAGAACGTCTTCATGTCATATCAACTAAACGCTTTTCTATTTAACTATTTACTTACCGTTTTGTTAAATTTTTAATATTCACGGATATAACTTTTCACTTTTAATTATAATTTCTCACAGCCAATTTTCTGCTTAACTAGCAACTACCGCGCCGGTTATAACATGGTTAAGATCCGCGCCCGCGGTTGTTTTTAATTAATCCGTAACCTCTACTCGGCATTATTATATAAAAACAGCCAATGTTGTTCTAACTTTACTAAGAATTTCTCCTTTTTGCCTTAACGTAAAAAATTGTGACAAAATGTATTGTAATTTTTTTTTATAATATCCAGTGACGGGACGAACGAAGTCGTGCGCCTGATGGTCTGCCCACTCTGAGCTTTAAATCGCAAAGATCTGACGGGCACTGCCACTGCGCCCGTCACCCAGAGACGTAAGTTAAGAAGTCTCCTGTGCCTCTAATTTCACCAGTACCCTTACCCTTCAAGACCGGAACACAATAATGCTGACATTACTGCTTGGTGGCAGAAATAGGAGAAAAAAAAATTCTAAAAAACACAAGTCATATATGAGTGATTACTAGAAGCTGATTTCCTGGAGGAGGTTTTTAGGCCATAGCGTGACGACGTTAACCTAATGCGGGTCGGGGACTTCACACGTTTTCCAAAAGTTGTGAACCTTCTTCGAAATGCAAGTTTAATCAAAATATTTTCCTACACCGAAGAACAATATTGGCTAATTTTAATTATAGACGTGCCGGACTACTCATGTTGAATAATTATGTACGAAAAATTTATAGGTTTATGCATATTGTTTTGTTCCGTTAATTGTAATTGTAATAAAAGTTCGTTAAGTGTAATAAAAGTGAAATTAATAAAAACATTAAATAAATAAATTAGTTCATTAATTTTAAACGTGAATCGCATTTGTATCGCGTTTGCATCGCGTTTGCGTCGCTGTTTGTCGCGCGTGTGTGTAAAGGTAGACGATTAGCGACTGCATCGCGCTCACGCTTGCATGGCGCTTGCATTGCTGCTAAAATTCGCCGTCTGTAACCGCTCTTATAGGTTGTCTTGTTCGATACAATATTTGAAATAAATATTGTAAATGATAAATGTATATATACAAATCGAGTGATCCGAAGAACAGAGTCCGATGTGATTATATAGCGAAAAGAGAATAAGTACTTTACGAGAATAATTTCAGTATTCAAACTAAGGCCTATGTAAAGGTGTTTTGAGAATTTATATATCTTGTTTCGTTACGGAAATTATAAAATCGAACAACAGTCGATCTGACATAAACAGCGAAGAAGAATGGACGAAATGTACTATGTCCTGAGAACAAGTCGTCTTGCACATAGACCTTTGTTCTACGGATGAGTCGAAATGTTTATTTACAAAGAGCAAGCCTTTGTCTTTCTTGATCATTCCTCTCAGCGGAATATGCCTTACGAATGAATAAAAGAGCGCATTCCTATGAAATAAAGAATATTTGAGTTCTAGTTTGAATTGATTCCGAAAAGCAGCCACGCATTTCAGTTGAAACCTGATGGTTGAAATTGTGCCTTTATAATTTTGAGTAGACAGACTAAGTTTTAAGAAATTAATATTCTTACACTGACTTACAGTAGCAACATTCATGCAATGTAATTTACGTTAAGAAGAATGGTAATTCTTTCATGAAAAATACCGTACCTTGTATTAATACGAGGAATAACAAAAACTGACTGGCTGTTCTTGACAGCCGTCTCCACAAAGTTACAAATTCATTTAAAATTTGTCATTTACGAGTTTTGAAACTTTATACAAAAGGTTATTAATAATAAATTCTTTATTTGAACGAAAATGTTATTAAACAGATCTAAGTATTTCGATGACAAAAATCTATATTTACTCTACACATGGTAACTTACTTACCTTACAAATGTGTAGTAGAGGTTAATCATTTTCACGATTTCAAGTATAATTTGCCATGATATAAAGATATTTTAAATTTGAACTTGAATAATTACAGCGTGAAAGACCTTGTAGCTTTTTTATATAAAATCAGTAAACACTATTGAAAAGCTCAAAAATTATTTTATATTAGACAATATTATTATTACACAACATCACATGCGTTGCTCTGATTTCAAAGGAAGTAACTAAAGCACTTGTGTTAAGGAAAATCGGAAACAACGACTGTACCACATACACATATAAAAAGTTAGTCCACATTGACCCGGCTGGGAATCGAACCCTCTCGGGTCCTCAGAGATGAGAGAGATCAGATTTAGCTCTTCGCGTGCGTTCTTTTATATTTTTTATTTATAAAATAAAAAATATAAAACTCGTAGATAAAAATATCTACGAGTTTTATATTTTTTATTTTATTTATTTATGATTAGGTTACAAAGACCTATAAATACATAGATACATACCTTATACACTAACATACGTAATAATATAATAAAAGACTATTTATTTATATACACGTATGGACTGCGATATGTGACATAACGCGGGTGTCCGGTAACTATATAAAAAAGAACACTATGCAATAAATTTTCGAAAAGTTCTGTTTTTGGTAGCAATATTGGTTTCTCTGTTTAATTGTAGTGTGTAGAAAAGAACAGCTATTTCCCTAAAAATTTCCATTTGTTACTATCACAGGGATATTTACTTAGTGATATTTATATAATCTCTTATATCTACACATTTCAAAATTCTTTGTCATCAATTTGTGGAAGTTCGGTTGATATATACTATTGATTTGAAATATAATGTTCCCTTTTTGTTTAAATAAAGAGAACCCCAAAAATTTGCGTTTCCTTAATGGTTCGCAAAATTTCGACTTTTCGCATTCCTGACCAGAAAAGCAAAGTTTTTGCAAGGAAATAAAGTTTTCTCATGTACCAATAACAAAATGATATTAATAACCCGGAAACAAAAATCGTGTTACAAGGTGTTATAAAGATATAAATGTGTTAGAGCATTCACACTGTATATTTCTCAAAATAACCCAGCCGTTTAACATATCTACTGGTTAAGTTGCCCGGCCATAGCATTTGTATTCAGCTTATTCTAACAATGTACTTTGCATGGTTGGTTCGTTCCTAGGTTTGCTTTAAATAAACGACGTTCGGTTGCCAACCGAATAGTCTACATAGATTTAAGTTCCGAATTTCCCTCGGGTTGCGTTCGGAACGTGTCGGGTCAAATTTTGCATTTAATATTCAGTCCCATTGGGTAGAGCGATTTTAAATTCCGAAGGCAATTAACGGCCGAGAACAACTATGAATTTAATGGCGACGCGGATTTTTGTGCTAAGCTATGTTAGTCCCTGTGAAGTTGAATAGCTATTACAACTACTGCGTTTTATAATAAGGTTCTATTTATAATAAGAAAAGTCATAATCCTCAGTGTCCATGAATTTTGAATTATTAAGCAGAATATGCACATATTGTAAAGCGACGAGAAACTTGGTACTTCCACGCTGATGTTAATCTTCTATGGAATGTAGAAAAATATATGAGGAAATACATAAATGATCCATTAAATACATATCACAAGCAGAGTTTGTTACGAGAGTGAGCCCAAGAAATATTGTCACGCATAAATATTTATGCTATCTTGCACTTTATTTTCTCCACACGAATGAATCTGATGTCGTAAACAGCACAAACTATGGATGTGTTGCTATTTTTATGCCCACGTCATCACTAGAAACAAAAGCAAATAAAATTGTTTGTGAGCCTTACACATGTAAGGTAATCACGTAGAACAAAAATGTATTTTGTGAAGTTACTTGTAACGTGCCATGATAAGCGTTTGTGTTGTAGTTGTTGATGTAAAACTCTTAAATGTATCTTGTCTGTAAAACAACATCAATTTGTGTTACGAAATAAGCTTCAAGAATATTTATTATAAATTTTAGTGCACGTAAATGCTTTACAATGGTTTTATGTTCGAGTAGGCGCTTTCAAAGGGGAAATAAAAGGCTATAAATTTTAGCGCTGCATTTAGGTTGCCTTACGTCTAATAAAAATGCAAAATATCTTGTTATAAACAATAAATGAACTCAATAGACACATGAGACATGTGTATTGGTGATGTTAGACATTAACGAAGATTTTTTTTTAAGAACTACTGATTGCACACTCATTGATACAAAGTTTTAGCCGATTTCGCTATGAAATTCACTTTGCAAGAAATTGTCGCTGTCATTGCTGTCGTCATAATAAGATTCCAGTTGATATTAAAACAATTTCCATATACGAGTTTTAAAGTATAGTGACATAAAAACTTTACATTAAAAGTTTGTGGTACAGTTTTTGGTATGCGAGATAGCTACAAATGCTTATTTAAAAAACTAAGAATATTGTCCCTTTCTTCCTTATATTCGAGATGTATATTTTTGTCAAAAGTCACAGTTATTTCTTTACTACAACTACTTTTACTTTTTTCTAACCCGATATCTCTATCGTTTTCCCCGACATATGCGCACTGCTACGTGTTTCCAAAGTAATGTTTATAACATGTGCGTACAATTATTACCTGACGATATAAAAATGTTACCTACGTTTAGATTTAAGAAAGTACAATTGGAATTGCTTGTGACAAACTGTTTTTATGATTTAAATGAGTTTTTGACATTTAAATGTCAAAGCCTGAGACCCTTTATATATTTATTACTTTGACATGCGTTTCTCTTTTTATTAAATCATATCTTTCTGTTACAAAAAATTTAAAAATTTAATATGACTTTAACAATAAATGCGAACATTGCATACTTTGCTATTAATATTTGTATGTCAGTTCCTGGCGCTGAACTATACGACTAATATTAAATATGTAAACTATATTTACCGTGCATGCTTACAAATAAATATATCTCTTATCTCTCTGATTAATTGGGTGACAAAAATCTATGACATTGAAACGTTTAGTATTATATTTATTTCTCTTTAAAATATGCAGGTAAGTTACAATGAAAGTTTAAATACGGGAAACTAAAACTAGAATTAAATTATATGAATTAAACTATATCCCCGCGGCAAGACTCTCACCGTTTACTTCTTTCAGGTTAAATTTGAAATATGAAATAAATATTCTGAAAAAAAGTAGTGTTCAAAATGTCTATATTACGTTGTTTTCAATATTAAAAACGAAGAAAAATAAATAAAACAAACTGAGGGTCGTATTCTAGAGCTCTACTCAATGCTCAAGTCAGGACTTTAGTATTGCAGTGAGCACTGAAAATCATACTCTAGTCCCTGCTGTTAGGGTCGTATTTCCGGTGCTTGTGTTTCCAGTGCAATCCTGACTTGAGCATTGAGTAGAGTTCTAGAATATCAAGTCAAGTTGTGAATTCGGAACTATAGTCTAGTGTCAACTGTTAGTTTCGCCAAAGTGTGTATAGATGGCGCTGTCTTAATTTTACGAAATACACATCGCGTATTTTATTTAACGTGGAATTATTTACTATGTGCAATTAAATAAAAAATAACAAAATTTTTTTGGAGAGATATATGTAAATAAATAAGTTCAACTTAACTTTTAATCATTACAAATCAATATTAAGACAATAAAACTGAAAATAATATTGTTTCCATTGCATCTGTGTACCTATTTTAAGATTGCTACATTTGACATAAGAGTAATATTACCATAAAGTTAAAGTCGCGACATAGTACGAACTGAGTGAATGAATAGTCACAAAGCTACCAATAAAACATTATAGTTTTAACATTACAATAAGCTTATTTTAAGCGCGTTACGGTACGAAAAGTCAATGTAAGGTTAAAGTAATATTGTTTTAAGAGGTTGTGGTAGGCCCCCAGTACATACATTTCATTCCTCATCCAAAAAATAGTATAGGCTACTCCACAAGAGGTACGAACTCCACCCGAGTAGAAATCCATGTCAATTTGTATGTAACATGGATTTCTACATATATTATTATAACACTATGCCAGTTTACTTTCAAGATAAGATTTTTATAGCTCAGGCTTAGTTAGATAAAAGTCTTTTGGCTTTTGTTAGGATGTAATTTATCATTTTTATAGGGTATTACAGAATTAACGAGTATTGAAGATCGTATCATCTTGTTCAGATTAGTACGTTTAAAAGCAAAAAGTATATTACATCATTATTACTATACTTTTTTATGATATCATATGACGAGACGAACAAGTCATGTATCTGGTAATAACGCATATCCGTTGCAGTGCCATTCAGAGCTTTAAAACACAAAAAATCTGCACCCGTCGCTCTGAGACACCATTACTCTTTCAAAACCGTAACACAGTAATACTGACATTACTGCTCGGCGGCAGAAGTTGATAAGGTAGCAGTATTTCCCTGGACTAATTCTTTCACAAGGAGCTCTACTGCTACTAAATAATTTATATACTAGAAATTGATGTAATCAGGCTGGCATTACAATATTTTTTTAAATCTAAACTCGTGTCAGTTACCCAATTCCCGATTTGTGTGCGTGTGTGTGTGTGCGTGTGCGTGTGCGTGTGCGTGTGCGTGTGCGTGTGCGTGTG
>NW_020653617.1:0-10553 GCF_003589595.1 Hyposmocoma kahamanoa | reverse complement strand
AAATCGATGCGACATTGAAAGTCTGTATAAAGATTTTTTATTTCATTTAAAAGGTCGACACATAATATTTCCATGGAACATTATTTTGTACCTCTGTGTGTCTTTTGGATGTAGTTTTTTCTAAATAATGTTGTGAATAACAAGAACATTTCGCACATTCAACATCATACTGTCACTAAACGAAAATTTTGCTTTTTTTTAAATTTTAATTAATTTTCACAAACTTTAAACTTCATTTTCCGAAAGTTGACATATTACAGTGTTAGATTTGTACAAAAAATGTAATACTTACAATAAATAATGATAATTTATTTCGAATGACATTACAAGAATAATATTGTTTGTTGTTTTTTATATCGCACACACTCATAGCCCTGCGCTAGGGAAACCCTGTATCGCGGGTGGATGGATGGACACACGCATAGGTAGACAACCACATAAATATTATACCCAAGTTCACGACAGGAATAAATGTAAGCCATATAAATATTTCTCCCGGCACGGAAATCAAACCCGGGACCTCTGTGTGGCAGTCCAGCATGGTAACCGTTCGGGAAAATTATAAACAAAATTACCCATAAAGAAATCTGCTAAAAATATGCAATTCACAGTAATGCCTCATGTATGGACGGTCTAACCTGTCCGCTAACGAGCGCAGGATGGGGTCGGGGCTGTCCAGTACCAGTGACGTGTTTTGCTTTAGTAGCAGCGGCTTCAGCACCCCACGCGTATTTTTGGGATCATCCCTGACACACTACAGAAGCGGGACAGCTGTAGCAGCGCGCAACGCATTGTTATATTGAATCCATTACAATACTTAAGTAAGTTCGTCTTACCTTTGACAATCGAATATTATTTTCACGCCAATAGTGGATCAAGTACCCAAAGCACATTCCAACAACGAAAGGGGAACATCTTGTTAAAGTATTGAGGTAATAGTTTCTCCAGTATCTTTGACCCTCTTCCATGCTTAATCTGAAATAGAAAAGCTCATATAAATAGGTAACAGTTATAGCTTCGTAAAGAGAAGCTTGACTTCTAATTGGGAGGCCCTCGGTTTAAATTCCACCAAAAGATCCTTAACCATAGATAATTTAAAATCACATATACAGTGTAATAATCAATATTACAACGATGAAAAACATCATGGTATACTTGCATGTCGCACAAGTTTCAAAAAACTACGATTTGTTGGAGTATGACCTAAAATCTATCCTTACATAGTATCCGTGCCCCGAAGTGGGATGAATATAGATGAATGATCAGGAGTTATATTAAAAGAACTAAAATACTAGGTGCGTGTGTACGTGTGTGTTTAGGCCACAAGGCTTTGCCGAGCGGCCTAAGTAATGAACAATTAAGTAATTCATGTATACAATATTTTGTCTATGAGTAAATTAAAATAATGAAACACAACCAATATTTAATTTAGGTATTTTTGTTAACAATTCTCGACAACAAATTCAAACGAAAGCCAAACAAACGCCACAAAACCCAAGAGATAGAAAGGAAATGTCCGTGATTGGCCAAGTACCGCTTAAATTTCAACCACTCGGGTGGCAGTAGAGCGTTTGAGTAGCGTCCTATTCGATATTTTATCTTGTTTTAATTAGCAAAAATACGAGGTTCTTTTTTTAAAACTCATAATAGTTCAGTGTACTAGATAGATATAGAACTATAATGAAATTTTCAGTTCAGTGGCGAGTAACATAGACAATAGAACTTTGGTTCAGACGTAAAAAGAACGCCTTTATGACCTGGTTTATGAAATTATAAATACCTATCTACGGAAACTATAAAAGTTGTAAAAGGTAGGACAAATATTTTGATCAGGAAATATGATACTTTATATCGGCGTATAACCAAATCAGTTAAGGATATTAAAGATTAGTTTCAATCAATTGATTCATATTCAAACAATACTTACGCAGGTCGAAACATTGTTGCAGTAAATTTATTCAAGAAGTTGTAAATTGTTGACGCAGTGAGACAAACTAATAATCCAGCAATCAAAGCCGACCAGGCACGATTCTTTTTCCCAGACAATACCCAGAATAAAATCAGTGGAGACAGAATATATAGTTGCATATCGATTGCTAAGTACCAAGTATGAGGTAGACACTGAAAACAAACAATCTCATATAATGGGCACTTAAATATAACCTATTCAAAAGAATTATCATAAAACTCTTGAATATTTATTAGCGTCTACAGCAAGGTATATGACACTATATCATTATATTTACAGATTAAGCTGATCCGTTAAATACAAAATATCTTGTACTATTAGGTAAGTGAATTTAAACGTTAAAAGCTATAAAAAAAAATTAAGGTGGACATGTTAAATCACATGCATCTTCTTTACATATTCTAAAAATACTGTCACAAAATATAAGAAAACGTTAATACATACTATTGGTGGTACATAATTTTGAACATAAAGCAATGTTGACCACCAGTTTATTCTACACTCTCGGGTCCTTTCACCTACTTCGTGCCAGTTTGGACCGTCATGAATATAATGAAAAACTCCAACTTGCAGTAATATGGTACTGGCTAGTAGAGGAAACATTCGTAGAATTCGATTGAGGTAAAACAGATGGAGTTTCTTTAAAAGTTTCACTGTAAAATATACAAAAGGAAGATTGTGTAAATTGTTGAATAGAACAAGAAAGAAGTGTAGAGGTGGTATAAGGTAGAAATGAATTTATCGTTGGTTGGTAGAGGCTCGTTGTATTGTTGTAGTGTGGTAAATCTTATTTGTACGGATTCAATATGTGCGTCTTTACGTTATCTTACACTATTTCATAATTTCTTTGCTTGCACCAATAGTGCTTTAATGTGAAATGGTACATTGGCACGTCTGATGACTACAACATAAGCAATGGCAGGATAAGACCAAGCCACAAATACTCTAGCCACGATTCCAGAGATTGTCTTTTCTGTCGCGGTATATGATACAGTTACTAGTTTCAAAGAGTTAAAAGGTCGTTACAAAAAAAACTTTACGTAGTGATTTAACTAGTGATGCGTTGAGACTTTTAGTTTTTCAAATTATAAGAATAATTGACGGCCTATATCCGACTTGCACATAACCCGAACTGTGTTATTTAGCATTCAATAATTTTCGAGGAGCATCAGTAGTACAGTACAATAAAGTAGGTATCCTGAATGGTACAATATAAATACATAGAATTTAATTTACAAATAGATGGGGCGTTAAGCATTTTTATAACAAATAAACAAATAAATGTCTCAATTTTATAAAATAATAAACGACAAAACTTAAACGGATATGAAATTAAATTAACATCAGATAGTCGAGATACCTGAAAATATACTTACTATTGCTAAGTTTCCCAACAGTAGTGTAGACAATCAGCAAACCGCTTAGTAAGAAGAAAGTGTCTACAGCAATTGGGGCTGCAATCACCCATATCGAACTTGAAGATAAACCCCACTGCAATAGAATATGAAGAAATTAGTTTATAACGAGTGTTGTAATCAAACCATTTAATACGGACACAGCTATCTATTCTAAGTTCAGGGTTATTAATAGTACCGAGAGAGCTAAACAGTGACGCAGATTTCCCGATGGATAATGATAGCTGCAGCCTATATCTGCGATGATAAAGAGTATCATTATATTGCAAGCGTGTTGCCGGTCGAGTGACATAAGATCTTGAAAATTCTGTGTCTATAATTATGTTGGTTCTCCCCACTCCTCATACCGGAGCACAGCAAAATGGTGGCACCGTCCATGGTGGGCTTCGTGCAGATAAAGAACCCTGACACAAGTGAAATTATATGTTTTTTGCTTTAAGTCAATGGATTTTAAGATAGTCATCATCATCATTTACACGTCCCACTGTTGGGTACAGGTCTCCTCTAAGTTGAGGCTTTAGACCATAGTCCTCAATGCAGGCCCAATTGAAGGTGGAGACTTCACACGTTTCCCGAGGGTTGTGAACCTTTTTCGACCTGGAGGTTTCCTCACTATGTTATTCTTCAACGAAAAGCTCATAGTAGATTTCAAATTAAATTTTACCGAGGTGAAAACTCAGAATTGCGAGTCCGTATTCGAACCCACGGGCCTCTGTTTGAGAGGCTGTGGCTCAAACTGTTAGGCTACCACGGCTTGTTGAGATAGTAATATTGTAAAAAGAAAAATGTATACCAGGATCTTAGGCATTTTAGAATTCTGTCTTTTTAATTCGTATTATGTATAGTGACAGAGTGATGAATTATACATAATACAGTAAACATCAAAGTACCCTCAAAACGTCCAGCATATTAACAATATGTGGTGCTGTTGCAAATGTGTGCCCGATTACAACCCAAGCCATAGTTATTGCTCTAATACCGTCAACACATTCTAAAGCACCGCGAACTGGTTTATATGTAATAAGACGGCGACAATTTCTGTGCACTGAGAACGCCAGATTAATTTTGTTCAATGCCTTGGGATCTGAAATAAATAATAAATAAAAATTACAAAAACTAAACAATCCTTCTCCAAAATTCAAAATCTACCCTATTGTAATTACCACAGTACGATACAAGTTAGTCTGACACGCTAACTTTCAAAATCATTTAAACATTCCAATTTCTAAAATAAAGTAATTTATTATCAGTCGTATATCGAAAACAATAAGATGCATTTATTTTCAGACGATATTCTGTTTCAATCGAATTACATCAATCAGATATTTTTGGCATATTTAGAAGCTCAAAATAGCAAGACAAGAACACTTGCTTAATAAGAACTTACCACGTTTACGAATAAGTGTATTCCAAATATCGTAGATTGTACCACAAATGGCCAGTACACCTAGTAAACTGAACATGCCACTAGAAAATAAAGTCTCTTATTGATATAGGCGAATTAACATGATTTTTTATAATGTAAAATAAATAAACGCTGTATCATAATCTAACCTGATATTAAGCGACGTTGAAGTTGAAAGAAACATAACGATTAAACATTACTTAAAATGCAACTTTAAAAACGTTATTGAAAATACAAGTGAAAGTACTATGGTTTATAACACAAACTAGTGTTATAAGCCGTAGTACTTTCATCATCAGTATAAGGACATATCGCATTCCATACCCTCAAATTCTACACCTCCTAAGTATACTGAAGCAAGTGACAATTTTGGGATTTTCGTTTTTTTACATATTTGTCATTAAAATACTTATAGGTATATAATAATTATCTGCCACAAAAATTGCGTGGTGAAATTCCTTTTAATTTCGGAAATAAAATGACGCATAAAAATGTATATGACACCAATTTGTAACCCGGTACGTTGTATACTGCGCCAAGTCACTTGCACCACAGTACGCGACGCAGATTTAGTGGAAGTGGCGTAAGTGTGGTGTAACTTGAAGTTGCTTCAGTATGCTGGCTTATCATCGACGCATGCGGGCACTGCCCCAGTATGCTCAAGAGACTGTTGATGCGGCATACGTCTAATATACCTACTACGTATAAAATTAAGTTAAATTTGTGTGTAAGATTCAATTGCCGTATTGTGTATAATTAATTAATGTTTGTAATACACGTAATATTTTAAAATGAAGCGGTCGAGAGGAAAGAATATTATTGCATTAGTTTTAAACGAACCACAAGACCGGGAATCAAACTGTAAGTAATTTTATTAAGTTTATTCTATAATTAAGCACTTACGTGCTGTCTATAGTTTTTTTTAATTTAACGACGGTTTTTAAAGAATGTTTGTCAGTTGCACCAGTGTACTAGTTTACACCTTTTATTTGTAGAATCGTATTTACTGGTGCATATCGATGTATGTGCATTAATCATTATTTTATATACTAATTTTCAGCTTCACCGCTATCACCAGAAGCCGAATGTTTACAGGATGAAATTGAATTTATAGAAAATATTGATTTAGATTCTCTAGAACCAGAAGAGTTTTCTGAAACTGTGCTTTACGAAAATACATATATGTCTGGAGCGAAGCCCCTCTTCGCCTAATTCTGTCGAGCTAGAAAGAATTTCTGCTGTCGTAGATGTGCGTGACCGAAAATCAAGCAAGCCAAGCATAATACGGGATTCAAAGTCTTCGCGAAATATGGATTTGCAAAAAGAAAAGTCACCCGAATTAGAAGCTTTGACTCCGATGCCATCACCTTTAGTGATATTTTCTCCAGTGGACACCGATATTTGTTTTGAGTTCGGTAGCGATAATTCGCCTTTACCTACAGATTATACCGACTCACCGGTAAGCACACCAGGTAATCGTAAGAGTAAATTTGATCAGAAAAAAGATAAAGGTCAGTTGCGGGAAACTTATAAAAGTGTGTGGGCTGACGAGAAACGAAAATATAGTGTAAATCGTGGCTTAAAATACCAAAGTAGAAGTGAAAAAATCAAATCAGAAAAAAATATTAAATCACATTGCACCATAACATGTAAAAACAAAAGTACGTTACATTTTACCGAATCTGTGTGGGAAAAATATTTAATATAATTTAGAAGATAGGCAATCATACACGACAATCGGATTTTATTTCAAAATATGTAAAACGAGAGATGAGAAACAGAGTAACAAAGTCTGATTCCAAGAGGACTTGCACTATCAAATTTGTTTTTTCGGCAAAATACTGAAAATACCTATGAAATTACGTTAAAACCATAAAACCAGTTTATAAGTTGATGTTCCTAAACACACTAGGTATCAGCTATAATTTTTTAAACATGGCTTTGAAAAAGTTTCACCAAGGAGACGGTACTATTGAACCTGATTGCAGAGGTAAGCAAAGTCATCATCCAAGACTATAACGTCAGATACTATAAAAAGTGTTTGAGATCACGTTAAATCCTTTGCTCCTGTAGAACGCCATTACACAAGAAAACAATCTAACAAATTATATCTTGAGGGTACTTTCACTTGTCCTAAAATGTTCGATTTGTATACGGAGTGGTTTGACGTTACCAAACACGCGGCAAAAGCTATTAATGTTCGACAATACCGTGATATTGTTAAAAAAACTTTCAATGTAGCGTTTCACATAACAAAAAAAGATAAATGTGATGCTTGTCACACTTAAGAAAATTTAATGAATTCATCCGAAGAACAAAAATCCAAACATGTTTGGCATTTGGTAGAAAAAATAGGGCAAGAGACTTGAAAAAAAATGTCAAAGATATATGTACAAATAATAACAAACAAATAGTAACTATTGAATTTGATTTACTAAAAGCTTTAACGACTCCTCACGTAAACGTAAGCGTGTTTTAATACAAAAGAAAACTTAACGTATATAATTTCACAGCCTTTAATTTGGGTTCACTTCAAGGCTATTGTTACTGTTGGCACGAGCAATTTGGTAAAAAAAGAGCAAATGAAATTGCCAGTTATATACTAAATTTATTTCAATCAAAGCTCCAAGATAATGTTAAAGAGTTTAGGTTTTGGTCCGACAATTGTGGAGGCCAAAATCGTAACAGGATTGTATTTCTCATGTATGTACGCTTGCTGAAAATATAGCATAACGATTACACATCGTTTTCTAGTAGTAGAACACACTCAAAATGATCTAATTGAAAAGAGAACGAAAAACGTTACAATTTACACACCTGAGCAATATATGGCTATTCGTATGGCAAAAGCTGCCAAACCTTATAAAGTCACAGAAGTTTCCCAAGAATTAACATTTGACTTTAAAAGTTGTCTGCCTCTTTTTAAAGGGTACCAACGGAGAAATCGTTATGTGAAACCAAATGTGTGAAATACATATATCACGTGAAGAACTTTTTAAAATAAATGCAAATGTACATTTGAAGACGATAGTTATCATTCAATTGGATGTTTTTCCAGTAAAAATATAATAAATCGACAAAACGAGCTTACAATTGGCTTAAATAATATCACAGTAGCTTATCACGAAGCACAACCTATTGACAAACAGAAATATAAAATGTTAATGATCTTTGTCAGAGTGGTATAATTCCGGCTTAACACCATGGCTTTTATAGACGTTAGTTACAAAAAGTGACAATTAGAAAAACTTGTGATTCGGAAGTGATCTCAATCGTGGTTTATTATATTCAATAATTTGAAGTTATTGAACATAAATATAAGATTTTCTAAAATGATTAAAGACCAAATCTTTCGAAATAAGTAAGTCACGTTCCTAGATTTTTTATCAGTACCAAACCGGTAATTATCAATAGGTAATTTAAGCAGTAAGATTGGTTATGACAATTGTGTTAAATTTTTGTAAGGTAAATAATGTTTAGTTTTTTATATTTAAGAACATTAAAAGTACAATCTCTTAAAATTATGATTCATATGTAAAATTTTGTGCCACAATAAAAGCAATTTACAATTGAATTTTATTTTTTTATTTTATTTTTTCATTTGAATATAGAAATAGAATTATGTATTGCCATAATCATCTTTACAAAAGGTAAAATCTGAGCCATAGGAATCTGCCTGAATAGGCGCCAAATTAAAAAAACGGTACATTCTTACCATTTTTGAAATATATACACATAATATTATTAACAGTGTACAGGCATAAGTAACATTAATTTAAGCGTATACTGCAAGTGACAAATATGTCGATAAGGTAAAGAAATGCTAAAGGGTAATCGAGCATGAGCTATGTCATTATTTTTAAAGTATATGGCCCATGTCACGTAATTACCTATTAATATAACAAAAATATATAAAAATTTAACAATTGGTTTATTACGATGTATACTAGAACAAGTGGTAGTTAACTTAGCATACCATAATCTGGAACACATTAAATAAGCGTAGTTCTATTGATGAACACTGAAACGCAGTACTTTCAATACAACAAATACAAAATTATATGACATTATTTTACAGATAAAAAAATGTTACTGGTAATTATTCCTTTGCACAGCTCTTTTGTAAAATCATAATTTAGCAGTTGCCTCAGTATACTTAGGAGGTGTCGCATGATTTTCAACTTGTTCATGATATTAAAAAAAAAAATTAACAACAACAAACTGCGTTGTCATATTAGTTAAGAAATATGTAACATAATGATATTGGCAATGACTTATTTTTTCGGATCTAAAATCGCGTATATTTGTTTTTTTTTTTTTTTTCAAACTTAAACTAGTAACGTTTCGGGTACTTTACAGGTTTTATAATCACGCCTGACAGATCATGGGTTCTGTAAAAAGCCTGCAACGTTAGTTCGTTTGAAAAAATGAATATACGCAATTTTCGAACGCAAAAGCCCTGATTTATTTCCAATGTGTACGCGATATCCCAATAACTCTATATGTACATAGTAATATATAAAATTTTTATAGAGTTTTACATTCAACTATCAAACAAACATAACTACGATGAAGTTAAAGTATAAATAAAAATCCTATATATACTTACATAGCCACATAAACCCCTGGTGACCATGGTTTGTCATTTTTGAATCGGCAAAATTGTTCCTCAAAACTGATCAATCCAGTTCTAATGAGATTTGGTAACGCCTGTCTTATGGAGCAAGGCTTTGGTATGCAAACAGATATTCTAAAGTTTAAACCACCAAAGTTACCAGCGCCCGTTCTATAAAACAAATATGTTTACAGAATCCTTCCAGATTAATTACAAAATTATTAAAAATAAACAATTTAACTTTAAATTTGACTCTTACCTTGTCGTTTCACTTGATATCCCATTTAGAGCTTCAAAATTTTTCCTTATTCTTTCATATAACTTTATTTCATGCAGTAGAGTGTCACCAGCTTCGTATATGTTTTTCAGTTCATCTGTACCTCCCAATTTCACAAGACTTGCCAACCCAATGCTTATTTGGCAATACTTCCCATCAATAACCATGTCATCGATTTTTCTGTTAATACCAAGGCATTGACGATAGTTACCCTGATCTATAAAATTTCCTTGCAAAATCCCTCTCGGAACTCTTGGACCTGCTTCGAGAACTGTAAAATTGGTTGTTATTATTTAGAACCTAGTATAGAATTAAGTTTACTAATATCCTGTGGCTAAAGAAACACATTGTTATCACTAATTTGCAGATTTGTACAAAACATTAAAAAACCTGTTGCTCACATGTCATCATCAGAAGCGTGTCGTTTAATATCAAATACTCCATTTGTTTTTTACACTGCTCAGCATCTAAGATGTCCTCGTATATACTTGGATCAAAGGGGGTACGTACGACATTCCCTTCAATATCTGCTCTTGTATGTTGGTCACTATTTACTTTACCAGTTACTACTAACGTGCTAAATACAACAAAAATAATTTTATATAACGCCATCTTTCTTGAAGTTCCAAAAGTAAGGACGCTGGTACTAGGGACACCTACTGTGTCTTTTTCACTAATGATGCTATTTACGGCAACATTTAAATTTAGTTCATTAAATATGATTAAGTTCAAGTTTTTTATCTTATCCACACTAATAATCAAAAATTCATCGTCAATGATAGTAATCAAGCCGTCGTAAGATTATTACACGTAACAATGTGCTCCTTTAAACACATGACGACGCACATTTCCTTATCAGTAATCGTCAAAAT
>NW_020653616.1:0-10585 GCF_003589595.1 Hyposmocoma kahamanoa | reverse complement strand
AAATCGATGCGACATTGAAAGTCTGTATAAAGATTTTTTATTTCATTCAAAAGGTCGACACATAATATTTCCATGGAACATTATTTTGTACCTCTGTGTGTCTTTTGGATGTAGTTTTTTCTAAATAATGTTGTGAATAACACGAACATTTCGCACATTCAACATCATACTGTCACTAAACGAAAATTTTGCTTTTTTTTAAATTTTAATTAATTTTCACAAACTTTAAACTTCATTTTCCGAAAGTTGACATATTACAGTGTTAGATTTGTACAAAAAATGTAATACTTACAATAAATAATGATAATTTATTTCGAATGACATTACAAGAATAATATTGTTTGTTGTTTTTTATATCGCACACACTCATAGCCCTGCGCTAGGGAAACCCTGTATCGCGGGTGGATGGATGGACACACGCATAGGTAGACAACCACATAAATATTATACCCAAGTTCACGACAGGAATAAATGTAAGCCATATAAATATTTCTCCCGGCACGGAAATCAAACCCGGGACCTCTGTGTGGCAGTCCAGCATGGTAACCGTTCGGGAAAATTATAAACAAAATTACCCATAAAGAAATCTGCTAAAAATATGCAATTCACAGTAATGCCTCATGTATGGACGGTCTAACCTGTCCGCTAACGAGCGCAGGATGGGGTCGGGGCTGTCCAGTACCAGTGACGTGTTTTGCTTTAGTAGCAGCGGCTTCAGCACCCCACGCGTATTTTTGGGATCATCCCTGACACACTACAGAAGCGGGACAGCTGTAGCAGCGCGCAACGCATTGTTATATTGAATCCATTACAATACTTAAGTAAGTTCGTCTTACCTTTGACAATCGAATATTATTTTCACGCCAATAGTGGATCAAGTACCCAAAGCACATTCCAACAACGAAAGGGGAACATCTTGTTAAAGTATTGAGGTAATAGTTTCTCCAGTATCTTTGACCCTCTTCCATGCTTAATCTGAAATAGAAAAGCTCATATAAATAGGTAACAGTTATAGCTTCGTAAAGAGAAGCTTGACTTCTAATTGGGAGGCCCTCGGTTTAAATTCCACCAAAAGATCCTTAACCATAGATAATTTAAAATCACATATACAGTGTAATAATCAATATTACAACGATGAAAAACATCATGGTATACTTGCATGTCGCACAAGTTTCAAAAAACTACGATTTGTTGGAGTATGACCTAAAATCTATCCTTACATAGTATCCGTGCCCCGAAGTGGGATGAATATAGATGAATGATCAGGAGTTATATTAAAAGAACTAAAATACTAGGTGCGTGTGTACGTGTGTGTTTAGGCCACAAGGCTTTGCCGAGCGGCCTAAGTAATGAACAATTAAGTAATTCATGTATACAATATTTTGTCTATGAGTAAATTAAAATAATGAAACACAACCAATATTTAATTTAGGTATTTTTGTTAACAATTCTCGACAACAAATTCAAACGAAAGCCAAACAAACGCCACAAAACCCAAGAGATAGAAAGGAAATGTCCGTGATTGGCCAAGTACCGCTTAAATTTCAACCACTCGGGTGGCAGTAGAGCGTTTGAGTAGCGTCCTATTCGATATTTTATCTTGTTTTAATTAGCAAAAATACGAGGTTCTTTTTTTAAAACTCATAATAGTTCAGTGTACTAGATAGATATAGAACTATAATGAAATTTTCAGTTCAGTGGCGAGTAACATAGACAATAGAACTTTGGTTCAGACGTAAAAAGAACGCCTTTATGACCTGGTTTATGAAATTATAAATACCTATCTACGGAAACTATAAAAGTTGTAAAAGGTAGGACAAATATTTTGATCAGGAAATATGATACTTTATATCGGCGTATAACCAAATCAGTTAAGGATATTAAAGATTGGTTTCAATCAATTGATTCATATTCAAACAATACTTACGCAGGTCGAAACATTGTTCCAGTAAAATTATTCAAGAAGTTGTAAATTGTTGACGCAGTGAGACAAACTAATAATCCAGCAATCAAAGCCGACCAGGCACGATTCTTTTTCCCAGACAATACGCAGAATAAAATCAGTGGAGACAGAATATATAGTTGCATATCGATTGCTAAGTACCAAGTATGAGGTAGACACTGAAAACAAACAATCTCATATAATGGGCACTTAAATATAACCTATTCAAGAGAATTATCATAAAACTCTTGAATATTTATTAGCGTCTACAGCAAGGTATATGACACTATATCATTATATTTACAGATTAAGCTGATCCGTTAAATACAAAATATCTTGTACTATTAGGTAAGTGAATTTAAACGTTAAAAGCTATAAAAAAAAATTAAGGTGGACATGTTAAATCACATGCATCTTCTTTACATATTCTAAAAATACTGTCACAAAATATAAGAAAACGTTAATACATACTATTGGTGGTACATAATTCTGAACATAAAGCAATGTTGACCACCAGTTTATTCTACACTCTCGGGTCCTTTCACCTACTTCGTGCTAGTTTGGACCGTCATGAATATAATGAAAAACGCCAACTTGCAGTAATATGGTACTGGCTAGTAGAGGAAACATTCGTAGAATTCGATTGAGGTAAAACAGATGGAATTTCTTTAAAAGTTTCACTGTAAAATATACAAAAGGATCTATGAAGATTGTGTACATTGTTGAATACAACAAGAAAGTAGTGAGGTGGTATAAGGTGGAAATGAATTTAATTTTGTCGTTGGTTGGTAGAGACTCGTTGTATTGTTGTAGTGTGGTAAATCTTATTTGTACAGATTCAATATGTGCGTCTTTCCGTTATTTTACACTATTTCATAATTTCTTTGCTTGCACCAATAGTGCTTTAATGTGAAATGGTACATTGGCACGTCTGATGACTACAACATAAGCAATGGCAGGTTGAGACCAAGCCACAAATACTCTAGCCACGATTCCAGCAATTGTCTTTTCTGTCGCGGTATATGACACAGTTACTGGTTTCAAAGAGTCATAAGGTCGTTACAAAAAAAAAACTTTACGTAGTGATTTAACTAGTGATGCGTTGAGACTTTTAGTTTTTCAAATTATAAGAATAATTGACGACCTATATCCGACCTGCACATAACCCGAACTGTGTTATTTTTAGCATTCAATAATTTTCGAGGAACATCAGTAGTACAGTACAACAAAGTAGGTTTCCTGAATGGTACAATATAAATACATAGAATTTAATTTACAAATAGATGGGGCGTTAAGCATTTTTATAACAAATAAACAAATAAATGTCTCAATTTTATAAAATAATAAACGACAAAACTTAAAAGGATATGAAATTAAATTAACATCAGATAGTCGAGATACCTGAAAATATACTTACTATTGCTAAGTTTCCCAACAGTAGTGTAGACAATCAGCAAACCGCTTAGTAAGAAGAAAGTGTCTACAGCAATTGGGGCTGCAATCACCCATATCGAACTTGAAGATAAACCCCACTGCAATAGAATATGAAGAAATTAGTTTATAACGAGTGTTGTTATCAAACCATTTAATACGGACACAGCTACCTATTCTAAGTTCAGGGTTATTAATAGTACCGAGAGAGCTAAACAGTGACGCAGATTTCCCAATGGATAATGATAGCTGCAGCCTATATCTGCGATGATAAAGAGTATCATTATATTGCAAGCGTGTTGCCGGTCGACTGACATAAGATCTTAAAAATTCTGTGTCTATAATTATGTTGGTTGTCCCCACTCCTCATACCGGAACACAGCAAAATAGTGGCACCGTCCATGGTGGGCTTCGTGCAGATAAAGAACCCTGACACAAGTGAAATTATATATTTTTTGCTTTAAGTCAATGGATTTTAAGATAGTCATCATCATCATTTACACGTCCCACTGTTGGGTACGGGTCTCCTCTAAGTTGAGGCTTTAGACCATAGTCCTCAATGCAAGCCCAATTGAGGGTGGAGGCTTCATACGTTTTCCGAGGGTTGTGAACATTTTTCGACCTGGAGGTTTCCTCACTATGTTATTCTTCAACGAAAAGCTCATAGTAGATTTCAAATTAAATTTTACAGAGGTGAAAACTCAGAATTGCGAGTCCGTATTCGAACCCACGGGCCTCTGTTTGAGAGGCTGTGGCTCAAACTGTTAGGCTACCACGGCTTGTTGAGATAATAATATTGTAAATAGAAAAATGTATACCAGGATCTTAGGCATTTTAGAATTCTGTCTTTTTAATTCGTATTATGTATAGTGACAGAGTGATGGATTATACATAATACAGTAAACATCAAAGTACCCTCAAAACGTCCAGCATATTAACAATATGTGGTGCTGTTGCAAATGTGTGCCCGATTACAACCCAAGCCATAGTTATTGCTCTAATACCGTCAACACATTCTAAAGCACCGCGAACTGGTTTATATGTAATAAGACGGCGACAATTTCTGTGCACTGAGAACGCCAGATTAATTTTGTTCAATGCCTTGGGATCTGAAATAAATAATTAATAAAAATTACAAAAACTAAACAATGCTTCTCCAAAATTCAAAATCTACCCTATTGTAATTACCACAGTACGATACAAGTTACTCTGACACGCTAACTTTCAAAATCATTTAAACATTCCAATTTCTAAAATAAAGTAATTTATTATCAGTCGTATATCTAAAACAATAAAGTGCATTTATTTTCAGACGATATTTTGTTTCAATCAAATAATATCAATCAAATATTTTTGACATATTTAGAAGTTTAAAATAACAAGACACGAAAACTGGCTTAATAAGAACTTACCACGTTTACGAATAAGCATATTCCAAATATCGTAGATTGTACCACAAATGGCCAGTACACCTAGTAAACTGAACATGCCACTAGAAAAGAAAGTCTCTTATTGATATAGGCGAATTAACATGATTTTTTATAATGTAAAATAAATAAACACTGTATCATAATCTTACCTGATATCAAGCGACGTTGAAGTCGAAAGCAACATAATGAATAAACATTACTTAAAATGCAACTTTAAAAACGTTATTGAAAATACAAGTGAAAGTACTATGGTTTATAACACAAACTAGTGTTATAAGCCATAGTACTTTCATCATCAGTAAAAGGACTTATCGCATTCCATACCCTCAAATTCTACACCTCCTAAGTATACTGAAGCAAGTGACAATTTTGGGATTTTCGTTTTTTTACATATTTGTCATTAAAATACTTATAGGTATATAATAATTATCTGCCACAAAAATTGCGTGGTGAAATTCCTTTTAATTTCGGAAATAAAATGACGCATAAAAATGTATATGACACCAATTTGTAACCCGGTACGTTGTATACTGCGCCAAGTCACTTGCACCACAGTACGCGACGCAGATTTAGTGGAAGTGGCGTAAGTGTGGTGTAACTTGAAGTTGCTTCAGTATGCTGGCTTATCATCGACGCATGCGGGCACTGCCCCAGTATGCTCAAGAGACTGTTGATGCGGCATACGTCTAATATACCTACTACGTATAAAATTAAGTTAAATTTGTGTGTAAGATTCAATTGCCGTATTGTGTATAATTAATTAATGTTTGTAATACACGTAATATTTTAAAATGAAGCGGTCGAGAGGAAAGAATATTATTGCATTAGTTTTAAACGAACCACAAGACCGGGAATCAAACTGTAAGTAATTTTATTAAGTTTATTCTATAATTAAGCACTTACGTGCTGTCTATAGTTTTTTTTAATTTAACGACGGTTTTTAAAGAATGTTTGTCAGTTGCACCAGTGTACTAGTTTACACCTTTTATTTGTAGAATCGTATTTACTGGTGCATATCGATGTATGTGCATTAATCATTATTTTATATACTAATTTTCAGCTTCACCGCTATCACCAGAAGCCGAATGTTTACAGGATGAAATTGAATTTATAGAAAATATTGATTTAGATTCTCTAGAACCAGAAGAGTTTTCTGAAACTGTGCTTTACGAAAATACATATATGTCTGGAGCGAAGCCCCTCTTCGCCTAATTCTGTCGAGCTAGAAAGAATTTCTGCTGTCGTAGATGTGCGTGACCGAAAATCAAGCAAGCCAAGCATAATACGGGATTCAAAGTCTTCGCGAAATATGGATTTGCAAAAAGAAAAGTCACCCGAATTAGAAGCTTTGACTCCGATGCCATCACCTTTAGTGATATTTTCTCCAGTGGACACCGATATTTGTTTTGAGTTCGGTAGCGATAATTCGCCTTTACCTACAGATTATACCGACTCACCGGTAAGCACACCAGGTAATCGTAAGAGTAAATTTGATCAGAAAAAAGATAAAGGTCAGTTGCGGGAAACTTATAAAAGTGTGTGGGCTGACGAGAAACGAAAATATAGTGTAAATCGTGGCTTAAAATACCAAAGTAGAAGTGAAAAAATCAAATCAGAAAAAAATATTAAATCACATTGCACCATAACATGTAAAAACAAAAGTACGTTACATTTTACCGAATCTGTGTGGGAAAAATATTTAATATAATTTAGAAGATAGGCAATCATACACGACAATCGGATTTTATTTCAAAATATGTAAAACGAGAGATGAGAAACAGAGTAACAAAGTCTGATTCCAAGAGGACTTGCACTATCAAATTTGTTTTTTCGGCAAAATACTGAAAATACCTATGAAATTACGTTAAAACCATAAAACCAGTTTATAAGTTGATGTTCCTAAACACACTAGGTATCAGCTATAATTTTTTAAACATGGCTTTGAAAAAGTTTCACCAAGGAGACGGTACTATTGAACCTGATTGCAGAGGTAAGCAAAGTCATCATCCAAGACTATAACGTCAGATACTATAAAAAGTGTTTGAGATCACGTTAAATCCTTTGCTCCTGTAGAACGCCATTACACAAGAAAACAATCTAACAAATTATATCTTGAGGGTACTTTCACTTGTCCTAAAATGTTCGATTTGTATACGGAGTGGTTTGACGTTACCAAACACGCGGCAAAAGCTATTAATGTTCGACAATACCGTGATATTGTTAAAAAAACTTTCAATGTAGCGTTTCACATAACAAAAAAAGATAAATGTGATGCTTGTCACACTTAAGAAAATTTAATGAATTCATCCGAAGAACAAAAATCCAAACATGTTTGGCATTTGGTAGAAAAAATAGGGCAAGAGACTTGAAAAAAAATGTCAAAGATATATGTACAAATAATAACAAACAAATAGTAACTATTGAATTTGATTTACTAAAAGCTTTAACGACTCCTCACGTAAACGTAAGCGTGTTTTAATACAAAAGAAAACTTAACGTATATAATTTCACAGCCTTTAATTTGGGTTCACTTCAAGGCTATTGTTACTGTTGGCACGAGCAATTTGGTAAAAAAAGAGCAAATGAAATTGCCAGTTATATACTAAATTTATTTCAATCAAAGCTCCAAGATAATGTTAAAGAGTTTAGGTTTTGGTCCGACAATTGTGGAGGCCAAAATCGTAACAGGATTGTATTTTTCATGTATGTACGCTTGCTGAAAATATAGCATAACGATTACACATCATTTTCTAGTAGTTGGGCACACTCAAAATGAGGGAGATAGCGTGCATGCTCTAATTGAAAAGAGAACGAAAAACGTTACTATTTACACACCTGAGCAATGGTATATGGCTATT
This sequence comes from Hyposmocoma kahamanoa, assembly GCF_003589595.1. Classification (NCBI taxonomy): domain Eukaryota; kingdom Metazoa; phylum Arthropoda; class Insecta; order Lepidoptera; family Cosmopterigidae; genus Hyposmocoma; species Hyposmocoma kahamanoa. The sequence goes on along the minus strand of NW_020653616.1, from coordinate 2,924 downwards.
CGTATGGCAAAAGCTGCCAAAATTGCCTTATAAAGTCACAGAAGTTTCCCAAGAATTAACATTTGACTTTAAAAGTTGTCTGCCTCTTTTTAAAGGGTACCAACGGAGAAATCGTTATGTGAAACCAAATGTGTGAAATACATATATCACGTGAAGAACTTTTTAAAATAAATGCAAATGTACATTTGAAGACGATGCTTATCATTCAATTGGATGTTTTTCCAGTAAAAATATAATAAATCGACAAAACGAGCTTACAATTGGCTTAAATAATATCACAGTAGCTTATCACGAAGCACAACCTATTGACAAACAGAAATATAAAGATGTTAATGATCTTTGTCAGAGTGGTATAATTCCGGCTTAACACCGTGGCTTTTATAGACGTTAGTTACAAAAAATGACAATTAGAAAAACTTGTGATTCGGAAGTGATCTCAATCGTGGTTTATTATATTCAATAATTTGAAGTTATTGAACATAAATATAAGATTTTCTAAAATGATTAAAGACCAAATCTTTTGAAATAAGTAAGTCACGTTCCTAGATTTTTTTATCAGTACCAAACCGGTAATTATCAATAGGTAATTTAAGCAGTAAGATTGTTTTTGACAATTGTGTTAAATTTTTGTAAGGTAAATAGTGTTTAGTTTTTTATATTTAAGAACATTAAAAGTACAATCTCTTAAAATTATGATTCATATGTAAAATTTTGTGGCACAATAAAAGCAATTTACAATTGAATTTTATTTTTTTATTTTATTTTTTCATTTGAATATAGAAATAGAATTATGTATTGCCATAAACATCTTTACAAAAGGTAAAATCTGAGCCATAGGAATCTGCCTGGAATATAGGAATTAAAAAACGGTACATTCTTACCATTTTTGAAACATATACACATAATATTATTAACAGTGTACAGGCATAAGTATCATTAATTTAAGCGTATACTGCAAGTGACAAATATGTCGATAAGGTAAAGAAATGCTAAAGGGTATTCGAGCATGAGCTATGTCATTATTTTTAAAGTATATGGCCCATGTCACGTAATTACCTATTAATATAACAAAAATATATTAAAATTTAACAATTGGTTTATTACGATATATACTAGAACAAGTGGTAGTTAACTTAGCATACCATAATCTGGAACACATTAAATAAGCGTAGTTCTATTGATGAACACTGAAACGCAGTACTTTCAATACAACAAATCCAAAATTATATGACATTATCTTTACAGATAAAAAAAAGTTACTTGTAATTATTCCTTTGCACAGCTCGTCTGTAAAATCGTAATTTAGCAGTTGCCTCAGTATACTTAGGAGGTGTCGCATGATTTACAACTTGTTCATGATATTAAAAAATAAAGTAACAACAACAAACTGCGTTCTCATATTAGTTAAGAAATATGTAACATAATGATATTGGCAATGACTTCTTTTTTCGGATCTAAAATCGCGTATATTTGTTTTTTTTTTCAAACTTAAACTTGTAACGTTTCGGGTACTTTACAGGTTTTATAATCACGTCTGGCAGACCATGGGTTCTGTAAAAAGCCTGCAACGTTAGTTAGTTTGAAAAAATGAATATACGCAATTTTCGAACGTAAAAACCCTGCTTTATTTCCAATGTGTACGCGATATCCCAATAACTCTATATGTACATAGTAATATATAAAATTTTTATAGAGTTTTACATTCAACTATCAAACAAACATAACTACGATGAAGTTAAAGTATAAATAAAAATCCCATAAATACTTACATAGCCACATAAACCCCTGGTGACCATGGTTTGTCATTTTTGAATCGGCAAAATTGTTCCTCAAAACTGATCAATCCAGTTCTAATGAGATTTGGTAACGCCTGTCTTATGGAGCAAGGCTTTGGTATGCAAACAGATATTCTAAAGTTTAAACCACCAAAGTTATCAGCGCCCGTTCTATAAAACAAATATGTTTACAAAATCCTTCCAGATTAATTACAAAATTATTAAAAATAAACAATTTAACTTTAAATTTGACTCTTACCTTGTCGTTTCACTTTCTATCCCATTTAGAGCTTCAAAATTTTTCCTTATTCTTTCATATAAATTTATTTCATGCAGTAGAGTGTCACCAGCTTCGTATATGTTTTTCAGTTCATCTGTACCTCCCAATTTCACAAGACTTGACAACCCAATGCTTATTTGGCAATACTTCCCATCAATAACCATGTCATCGATTTTTCTGTTAATACCAAGGCATTGACGATAGTTACCCTGATCTATAAAATTTCCTTGCAAAATCCCTCTCGGAACTCTTGGACCTGCTTCGAGAACTGTAAGATTGGTTGTTATTATTTAGAACCTAGTATAGAATTAAGTTTACTAATATCCTGTGGCTAAAGAAACACATTGTTATCACTAATTTGCAGATTTGTACAAAACATTAAAAAACCTTTTGCTCACATGTCATCATCAGAAGCGTGTCGTTTAATATCAAATACTCCATTTGTTTTTTACACTGCTCAGCATCTAAGATGTCCTCGTATATACTTGGATCAAAGGGGGTACGTACGACATTCCCTTCAATATCTGCTCTTGTATGTTGGTCACTATTTACTTTACCAGTTACTACTAACGTGCTAAATACAACAAAAATAATTTTATATAACGCCATCTTTCTTGAAGTTCCAAAAGTAAGGATGCTGGTACTAGGGACACCTACTGTGTCTTTTTCACTAATGATGCTATTTACGGCAACATTTAAATTTAGTTCATTAAATATGATTAAGTTCAAGTTTTTTATCTTATCCACACTAATAATCAAAAATTCATCGTCAATGATAGTAATCAAGCCGTCGTAAGATTATTGCACGTAACAATGTGTTCCTTTAAACACATGACGACGCACATTTCCTTATCAGTAATCGTCAAAAT
>NW_020653615.1:0-11839 GCF_003589595.1 Hyposmocoma kahamanoa | reverse complement strand
TTATCAACTTATGACGATCCTTGATGGAGAATGATATTTGATATGTAATGTAATTTCAACAATATTATATAATGAATTGTTAATTTTCTAATTATTATGTGCTTTTCTTATAATTTTCCTTTTTGTCTGACGATCTCAATATAATTTCTTATACTTTGACATGTAGTGCAATTTATACTGTAATGTTATATTTGAGAAATAAATGAATCTGAATCAAATTTTGCAGTATTTTTGAATATGGAAATTATTTATTTTACATCTAATACATTGTTTCTGCATGCGTCTGTGCCATAACATTTAATTCGAGTATTATCTAAGGAAGAATAGCTGTAATCTGTTTAAAAAAAGAAAAACCCGCCATTTGCAAAATTCGTACATTTTGTGTTGTGAAGCGATATTTACTCATACATGAAGTAAATGACCGCGGTATCTATTTCCTCGTAAATGTAATGAAAATCATTGTATGTGACACGGTCGGTAAAAATTACAAACCTCGAGTAATTAAAACATAATCTCGTTAGTAATTTCTTATTAACTTTAATACATAATATCTTAGAATAATAACGCATAGAAACCTAGTCCGCACACGCTAAGTGAGGCAAATTGAAGTGCTCCCAATGGGCCTACACGAGCGAGCGGGCCGTCAGTGCTCAAGGTCAACTTGCACCGCGAACAGCTCAAGAATTTTAGCTAAAAATCACAAAATGTGCGGTAAATGAGTCTAAAAATACGTCAGACAAACATAAAATAGATACTAACATCACATTCCACAAGGAAGTAACGCGTTTCAACTTGTATTTTTATATAAATATTCACTAACACCGAAAATTAACCTACTACTAAAACTAGCCTACATGAATTTGATTTTTGCCTCACTTGTGACAGTTCGTTTGATATGAAACTATCATTCTATGCGTTATTATTCTAAGCATAATATACTATTACAGGAAAGTGGATTTTTTTTCAAATATTTCTACATATAAATGTGATACTAAACTGAATTTTAATATATATTAGTGAATTTCGTAACCGATTGTGTAACAATGAAATTGTTTTTTTAAAGAATGGCTATTAAAGCCTTTTTTGGCGATTGCAATATTTTTACTATCTCTATCTAAAGATTTTTGGGCTTTCAGGCGTTTAAGGTAACACTTTTTTTAAACAGATACAAAACAAATTTGTAGATAATCAAACTGAAATTTTAAAATATTGTAATATATTGACTTACAGAACAATAAACACTTCATAGATGAATATCATAACTTCACAAAGATTAACTCTCGTCACACTGCATTAAGAAAAATATTTCATCAAAAGAAATTCATACTGCCTACCATCAATAACTATAATGGGAAAATAAATTAGAAATATTTGTTACCTGCATTAATGAACTAAATGAATGAGGAATTTATATGTCATTATCAAAACAACAAACACTATTATAAATCAAACATTTTTGAGAACTGGAAATAATATAATAATATTTATTTATTTTATAAATTGCTTAATTGCCATTATATGCCATTTATATGCATATATAAGTGGGTTTGTTTTTGTACCCGTATTGACGTAATGAAGTTTCTTCTATCTTATTATATTTTTACTTAAATAGACTGAACCCATCGCTGCGAATAAAGCTGGAAGGGCTTTTGTGAGCGAAGCTTGTAAAAAAAACTTGAAATTAAAAATATGCAATGTGGTGCAACAACGTTTTTTGACATTTTGTTTATAGTAAACGACGAAATAGTGATGTACTACATCGGTTGCGTTGTCAGGTTTTTAATATAGATTCTGTCGGTTGATAAACTTAGCTTTTGCTATAATTTCTATTTGATGTAATTTTGGCGGGAAATACCGAAGCGTCCTTGTCCGTTATAGCCTAAATTATCATTTGCAATAAATAACGCTATTTCCCTAGTGCGGGCTTTGAGTGTGTGCAAATAATCAATTTGGTGTGAATGATGCGCTCTTAAAAATAAACTTTGAGTGTATAGCGTGTAGTCATATAAATAAACATACATAATATAATCTATACAACATACCTTATATGTCGGAAACGGATGACGGATGAAAAGCTTTTTTTTTATGTAAAGAAGGAGGCAAACTTGCAGACGAGCCACTTGATAGGAGGTGGTCATCGTCGCCTGTGGACATTTGCAACATCAGATGAGCTGCCTATGCGTTGTCAGCCTTTGAGAGTCTGTAAACACGCTTTTTGAAGAACCCCATGTCATAGCGCGAAGGAAATAACTTCAGGTGGAAGATGATTTCACACCTTGCAGGTTTGAGGAAGAAACGAACGAGATGCCCGCGTGGTCTTACAATGGCATGCATCTAAGATGTGGGGATGGACTCCTTTGGCGGGAGGTGCGATGGTAGAAACGAGACGGTGGCACAGACGGTAGAATAGACACAGAGAGCCAACATCTCTCCGTAGGCTAAGGGGCTCCATATCGTCTGTGAGTTCGGGATCATCGTTAATACGAGCAGCCCTACGTTGGATGGAGTCAAGTGGATCAAAAGCTGGTATTTGGGAGCCATATGAGGCCGTACTTGTGTTTTATATAACAAAAGTCGGTGACCTGGAGAGAAGTACTGCTTCGCTCTATTGATAATAATAATAATAATAATAACGCACACACTCAACATAGCCCCGCACTAAGGAAACCCTGTGTCGCGGGTGCCATGGACACACACATAAACAACCACAAATTACACCCAAACTCACGAGAGAAATAAATGTAGGCCATACAAATATTTCTCCCGGCCCGGGAATCGAACCTGAGACCTCTGCGTGGCAGTCCGGCATGGTAACCGTTCGGCCACGGAGGCAGTTAAAAGTTGAACACTCCGAGTTTTTTTTAAATTGCGCGACTGGGGCGCCACCTGCAAGTTTACAGAGTATATAGTGCGCTCCCCTGCCGGCGGATCTCGACGGAGTCTGGATGGGGAACGGTGATGGTAGATCCCAGAGGATACAGTTGTGGTTTGGACTCTCGGACTGCACACATGCTATATACAAAACTGTCCAACAAATAGCCTAGTGCCTGTTTTGGTTCTCATTCGATTTCATAGTGATTAAAATATACACTGTTACTTTTCGACGTAATCTCATTGCACCACGGAAAAAAAAACAATGGAAGTGATTGGTCGTAGTTTCAAATTTAAAAAGAAATAACAAATTCGGGATTGTTAATATAATTTAAACTTTACCTAGTTGCTAAATCGTTAAAAGTTTAATACCAATATTGCAAGTTAGGACGTTTTGGTTTTATATTGAAATTTCAATCAATGTGCTGCCATCTAGCGGTTCAATGCTGAACGATGAATTGGAGTTATTAATTTAGCTCTCCAAACAAGAAGCGACCATATTACAAGGGCATATGCTTTATTTTCATTTCTTGTAACAAAAAAATTATTTCGATGAACAGAAAATTTAAAATTTATTAAAATAACATGATGTTGTGAAATACCGCCACGGGTAAACTTTTTTGGTGCGACTATCATTTTTTTCACTTTAAAACAGCACAATATGGTATTCTTCTAGGATTTTACGAGAATTTGCATGAAAGTATGACACAACCATACCATACAATGCGAAAATGCTAAGATCAATGATGATTTAAATCGTCTTACCGTATGGTCAGGTAATAACTCTCTTGTGCTGAACCCTACTAAGTCCAACTTCATGATAATGGGATCCAGAAAACAGATTCAGGATATAAAGTCACGTTCACCCCAGGTAAAGGTGTTGAATGGATCTATTGAGTTAGTGTCGGAGGTTCAAAATTTGGGTGGCACTATGGACAATCGTCTGCGCTTTGAGCGGCACGTAGCCAAAGTTGTATAGAATTGTCTTTATAGATCAAAGGTCATGTATAACATTCGTAACTTGTTAAGTCTGGACTTGCGGGTTTATTTATGCGAATCTCTTATACTTTCTAAACTTAATTACTGTCTCACTGCCTTTGGTCCGTGTCTGTTGGCAAGAACGCACAGACTACTGCAACGAGTGCAAAATTCACGTGCATGATTCTGCTTCTTAATACCATCTCGGAGCCACGTGACATCCTTCCTGAATAAATCGAACATGCTGGCAATAGGTGGACGCCTTAAATTGTATTTGGCTGGGCTGTTGTTTGATGTGGTTCAGTCTCACGTACCTGACTATTTGTACGAGAAACTCACTTGGTCATCCACGGCAAACTCTCGCTTTAGGTCAAGGTCGACAAGGCTATTTCTGCTTGCAACCCCCCGGCATGGTACCGCTGCATTTAGAGGGAGCTTCCGTTACTTAGCCACTAGTTGTTGGAACAATATTCCTCCTCCTATCCGTAACAGTGTCTCAAAAAAAAACCTTTAAGCTAAAGCTGCGGGAGCATCTGTTAAATTTGCAAAAATTGGGGATATGAGTGGCTAGGGTATTTGCGGTTGTCTCTTGCTTGTCCACGTGCAGGGTCGGGAGCGCGTCATGCTTGACATTTAAGAATTAATTTCAACTCTGTGCCGCTTGCGATAGGAACGGTCCAAGGTCCAAGGCTTGTTATGCCCTTGGCTGTACCTCGTTTCAGGACTGCAAATAGTATATTATGTGTGGAGGTTGGGAGGAAGAAGATAGAAATTGAAAATTAATAATTTAAAAATGAAATCAGTTTTTTTTTGTTGGATTGCGAGTGGCGTCTCTATCCTATGGGGTCCTGGCAGAATACCAGTGTCGCGGGCAGCCACGTCATTTATGCCGAGCCAGCGCCTTTTTCACTGCCATGACTTCCAAGTGTAATATTAGTAGATAAGAATATCATTATTGTTATGTATAAGTTAATGCCTGTATCATGTATCTGATGTCATGGTGGTGAATAAAGCTTTTATCTATCTATCTATCTATTTAAAATGGCGGTCTTTCGAGACCTAATAGTTGGCAGGCGTCAGACGCTAACTAACCACTTCCACTGTATTTATTGTTCTGTACACTGCACGGTCCCTAAACCTGCCCAAATGATGTCTGAAGATTCAGTTCTAAGCCATGACGGTCCCGACATAATATATATAATCGATAAAATATACTTTTAGAATATAACAATATTATAATACCATGAAAAGAAATTTCAATTTACGTATTGCAAAACCTTAACGGAATTCCCAGTCTCCGCCATTCAGTTCACGTTTACCGATATCTGAAATTACACCTATGAATATACGAACCGGGAAATCTGTCCGTTCCAATACAAGCCCATTTATTTAATGCGAATCTGTATTTGGACAGTTCTCGTTGAACCCATCCAATTGGTTGAAAAATCGTGACTCCAATTTTGAGTCTTATGTTTCTGCTTTCGGCGCAATTTTAATTTCAAAATGGCGGTCGTTTATATACTTTTGGACTCTAAAATGATGGCGTCATTCGTTTTTAACACAGAACAGTACAGTACATACTAGTAGAAGTGGTTAGTTAGCATATCGCACGCATGACCACAATATGGATAGTTGTCCATATTCGAGTTCAGTCCGCCATTTTCGCTTTGTACGGTACGATTGTGTCATTCTTTCGTGCAATTTCTCTAAGATCCTCGAAATTCTAAATCAGAACTATGACGACACAGAAACTCTTCTCGCAACCGGCTCCTAACACACACTCATTCTCTCACGCACACATATACACAAACACACACTCCCCCACACACACCACACACACACACACACACACACACACACACACACACACACACCTACCTACATACATACACTACACTCACTAACTTACAAACTTTTCTTTGCTATTTTTGCTACATTATTTCTGTAATAATAGTAAATCAGTTTCTTTTATACTAGTATACACGTAGTGTTGTTTATGTTCTAAATGTTTTACTCGAATAGATCAAACGTTATGGTCGAACACTGATTTTCAAGATACAGGCGTATGCCTAGTTTGGATAATCAGAGCTCAATAGATTAATTTGTACGAGTTATTCTGTTAAAATTTTATATGTATCTACAGATTACGTGTTACATCCTGTACAAATCTTTTATGAAATAAAGAATTATTATTATTATAATGTCTTGTGTTGGAGTGCAAACATGATAGCCGTACCAAAGGTGGCATTTCATATCAGTGGTAATAAATTAATTTAATAATTTTTCCATCTTCTGTTTTTCGAATTGATTTTTTGTACTGTAACAAACAAAAGTAAACATTATTCTAATGCAATATGGCCGAGTTTTATCTTTTGGAGAACTAGGTAAAGATCTCGAATTTTCCACGCTAGTAGCGAACAAAAGCTTAGCGAAAAAAATGCTTCATTAATTGATCGAAATTATAATCAATTATGCAACGTGTACGTTAAAGAAGACATCTGTTGTCGAGAAGGTACGACTTTCTATTCGTTCAGATGTCAGTCGTTCGTTGCAGCCAAGCTACTGGCCGCAAGATAGCAGCGCGTTAGCAAAGGGATTGAACTTTCAACTGTATAACGTCCGAGTAAAGTTTAAATTAAAGTAACAATCCAGAATTTGTTATTTCTTTTTAAATTTAAAACTACCACCAATCTTTATTACGATTTTGTAGTGTTAATCGAGACTTAAGGCCCTTCCATTGCTTTTTCTTCCTTGGTTTTTAATGACTTATTTTGCCGTAGTTTTCTTTTACAAGTAGATTAGTATAGGAGCTTACTACCAAATTTTGAAAAAATCGTAAAGTTTTACCTTCTCTAACGTTGACTATATTTTATTGTCCTAAATGGACTATAAATAAAATTAACTTATATAACGGGATCTAAAATCCATTCAGAAACAATGGTCGAAAATGAAACCGTAGACGCGCAATATCCGGTGATTTGTGGCGAGAATTACCATACACAGCGCGCAATAGACTGATATGAATTATCACACTTAGCAAGAGATGTATTGCGCTATTTTAGTACGTGATAATTCATTCAAACTAATACCTATCTTAACCACATTTCACGGTTAGACTGATTTTACGTTAATTATTTCTGGTTTAGATTTGCAAAAAGTAATTAATGAGTAATTCAAATTCAAATATATTTCGCTAACATAGGTTACAGTAGATACATGGAAATACATGGTGATAAATAAATTTATGGTGACCTTATATGCTGCTCTTTAAGGCATACGAACTAAATAAGTAAATGAGTATAAGGAACATAAGAACTATGTATAATTTATCAAGTTCTTAGCTAAATGTCTGACACCACTAATTATATTCATTACGTTGTCAACATACAAATAAATATTATGATTCTACAAACAAAAAATATTTCAATTAAAATGACAAATAAAAATACCAAATTACTTATTAGGATTCAAATACTCATCAATAGAGTAAAATGTTTCATTAACAAGGTATTCAAATAAATTTCTTTGAAATGTCACAATATCCTTAATGTTCCTTATGTCAGATGGTAATTTATTATAAATCTTGGCACTTATTATAATAATACTATTATGCCGGGTGCACGAGTTTTTCACTTCCATTTTTCGCTTGTTTGTTGCTCACATACGCGAAGATCTGTCTTGTGCGCGCAGGTAGGACTGTTCGCGAGTCGCATATCTAGCATGTTTGATATTTCCACGCAAGCAACAGGGAACGATTGCGGAGGACAGCACCACTGGCCAATCACAGAGCAGCGGCGTCCAATAAAACTAAAACAAAGGCAAAGCGCCGCGCAAGCAAGTGTCTCCGCAAGGCAAAGCGGAAGACTCGTGAACGCCTTTGCGCTGAAAGCAGATTTCTATACTTCGTTTCAATCCATTTTAAACAAAAAGTAAACAAACAAGTCACTGTCCCGACCATAGACGGTTTAGTGATGGCCGATTGTAAAGCCAACTACAAATCGATTAATTAATTGATTGAAGCGATTTGTTCAATTCAGTCATACTAGCGGTTTTCCCTACATAATATATTAAACGTATTTAAAATTTCCGAAATCTTAATTTTAAATCCTCCTTCTAATTCTTAAACTATTTGCGATTGAAATATTCTAGATTTACTAATCGATTACAAAAACATAATTGAATTAACCGAATGTTTTTCTCGTACAGCAAATTCGTACATACAACCATAGACAAGTCATAGATGTATAGATGAAAAATAACCTCACTTTTGGACACCATTTTTCAAATACAATTTTACGATGCTATTCAAATAAATATTGTTGTAAAAAGTAATGAGATATGAATCAAAATCTTCGAAATACGTGAAAGTGTCACTTATGCCACTTATTGAGTGATTGCTTTAGAATTTTAACATTGGAATATGATTGGAACAGACTATACGCCGTGACCCAGTCAAGTTTATTAATCCTACGGGCACTCTTAACATACTTAAAGAATTTGGGATTGCGTCTGATGAAAACTGCGATGTTAAATACATAAAGAGATGTTAATGTTAGAAATCTATGTTTCTTTCAGCTGTCTCTTCGTTTTAAACCACACATTGCTCAAATACATTTTTTACGCCAGGAACAAGTACACCAATTTCCTTCTCTCAAACTAGAAAATTCCCTGTACTATCCAACCACGACGACGTCTTATCGGGAATCGAACCCGAAATCTTCTCATCCAGCGCCCACAATGTAAACCGTTAGACCACTGAGGTCGTAGACGCATATCACACCTAGAGGTGCCGGTGATGATTTTATACCGATTTATCGGATATCGAAGTTATAACAGGTAAATTCGGTAACTACTCTAGCAAACCATAAAGTTTTTAATGCCTGGGTCTGTCATTTAACAAAAATAAACAACTTCAAAAATACGTCATTTTATTTATAAAAACTTGTATTTAAACTGAATCCTTTTCTAATTTGCGAAACCAAATAGCCGCCATTTTGCGGTAGGAGGAGCGCATCGCGTGAGCGGTTATAAGGTTTAGACAACCTCCAAGACCGACAGCAACGTCATAATACTAATAATAAAAAAACAACACTTGTTTCATGAATTTTTACAAAATGTGATTTTACCAAAAATAACCTTTCAAATTTTTATTGAATTGATATTCAATTATTTCTTGTGAAATTACTCCACTAGTTTGTTGTAATCATTAATACAAAGATCGAACACTCAGAAAAAGTTCCTTCGATACGGTCGGATTTGAACCGACGATGCAAGAAGACGTCGGTTTGAATCCGACCGGATCGAAGGAATTTTTTCTGAGTGTTCGATCTTTGTAGTAATGATTATAACCTTTCAAGTTTTTGTTGTACTATCTGACAATTTTTTACATCTTTATTTGGTAGTAAGATATTATAATCAAATGTGCAAGCGTCTTCCCTTCCTGTGTTTTGCATCATACCCCACAGAGTTATCAAAGCTTAGAGTAGTCTGTTTAAATATATTTAGTTTTGTACGAAAGTAAAAATCTCATGAATTAATTTATTAAAAGTCATATAACAAAAGCTTTTTATGATGTTATACTGCAAAGGTTTAACATATTAACTAAATGTAAACAAACCGTAATGAAGTATTGTATTAAGACATTACCTGGTTACATATTGGAAAATTATAATGAATTTTTTGAAAATGGTTCTAAATACATGATAATATTTTTAGCTAGTAGACAACATTTAGAACTAAGATACGTAATATATACTTGATATTTTTAGTCACATTACCAGGAAAGAAGGGCACAACCTCGAACAACTAATGGTCTGATGGACGGATCGACGGTAAACCTTCGAGGGGTCGCTGTCCCACAAAATAGTCTGACCAAGTTTGTGCGGCTTTCGGCATGGGTCTCAGACAGATGGCACAGCATTATCATGCGGAAATTATTTCCGCGTGGGAGTCACATATCTCAGTAATGCGGTATACGACGCTAGGATTTAAAATAGTACTCAATAATAATATAAATGCCGTGGAAGAAAAAAACAATGGACGTGTCTTGAACCACTGTCGCCAAAATACACACAAACAAATGATAAACACTACGAAATCTCGATAATGATTGGTCATAGTTTCTGATTTAAAAAGATGTAACTAATTCTGGATTGTTAATATAATTTAAACTTTATTCGGTCGCTACGTCGTCGAAAGGTCAATTAATACCTTTATTGCAAGTTACGACGTTTTGATTTTATATTGGAATTTTATTCAAGGTGCTGCCATCTTGCGGCTAATGGCTGGACTACGACGAACGATAAACACCTGGGTAATTCGATAAACAAAAAATTGAAAATCTATTTAAATATTATTTTTGGTGCGGCTATCATTTTTAACCGACTTCAAAAAAAGGAGGAGGTTCTCAATTCGTCTGTATGTTTTTTTTAGTATGTTACGCAATAACTCCGCCATTTGTGAACCAATTTTGATGATTCTTTTTTCGTTGGAAAGAAGGTATCTCAGATGTGGTCCCATTTAAATTTCAAGAAAATATTCCACCTCTAAGGGTGGCAAACTTGGGGATGAATGACTTTTGATGTCGGTTTTATAACCGGAGGTTAGGTTATTGCACTCCATAACACGTGGCACAACTTTCCTACGATAAACAACCTAAAATGCAGCCTTTATTAAGATGACAGGTAATAAAAACTGCAACCAAATTAAAGAGTATAGCAATAATATAACGTATGAAACTCACTATTAAATATTGTATTTAAACGGTTAATCATATGACAGCTGGAGTTTGTTTACTTTTAGTTAATTGCTTAAATGTTTATACTATGGAAATATAGTTCTGAAATCTGAAAAAAAACTCACTGCCGACTTCGCTTTTGTTCTAAATCCGATTCGAATACCAGCAAATACGAATATCGTTTGTACACTTAGAGATAAAATGATCCCTGTGACATTTCGGACCGTCATTTCTCGGATTAGGAACTGATACGTATTGGACGTAAGTGTGCAAACGTTTTAACCCTGTATAATCCTCGCTTGTATTTCAATTTCCTCATATGTCCCAACTAAATGTAACGACAAAAAATAATTCCTATTTCAATAGAATCCGGAACGTGTCACGTAATGGTTGTTCAATTGATTGCTTAAAGCCTGAGCCACAAAGGTTGATCAATATCTTCGCCCACGAACATCCCTTGCATAAATTATTCTATAAAATCTGTATTATTAATGCCGCAGACAAATTAACATTTAATTTACGTATAATGAATTTAAACCTAATTTACATTACACTTAAATTGAAACTGTACTATATAAACTGTAGGATTTTGTCTACGCCTATTGGTAAGCGACACGCCTACCCATGACAGTTACAGTGGCACTCAGAACTTTCATTTCTAAGATCTAAGGGGCCCTGCACTGGAGACCTCCATAGAACACTGTCAAATAGATGTTAGTTTAATGTTGTGCAGCCAAAAAACTTATCAACGAAACGTGTCACAACACGTTTAAAGTAGGCACTAAATTTGTAATTATTCACCAAAATGTACGGTCTATGTGTGGCAAAACTTCACTGTTAAATTTATTATGTAGCGCTGAAAAACCAGACGTACTTGGTTTGAGTGAAACATGGTGCAAGAAAAGTGAGATTGAACGGGTGAGGTTGTGTGGGTATACACTGGCAGATTGTTACTGCCGCACGCAAATCGCTCATGGCGGGGTGGCGCTGTTTGTACGTCACGGTATTACATATAAACGGCGAAAGGACCTGCGGGACCACTCCGTTCAGTATCACTTTGAATGTACAGCTATTGAGAATACCTATTGTAAATTGATTATAATTTCGCTATACAGGACTGGAAAAGGCAATATTGTCATTTATTTGGAAAAATTGGAATTATTATTGAATAAGCTCATTGACGAAAAGAAAAGGTTTCTTCTAGTTGGTGATCAAAATGTGGATTATTTATCTGACAATAGTTTGAGACGGCGG
>NW_020653614.1:1418316-1424895 GCF_003589595.1 Hyposmocoma kahamanoa | reverse complement strand
GGTTCATAAAGTCGCGTGGCATGTTAACAGGCACGAGATTTTAAGACCTAATTATGTAATGATTGCATACGATTCTTTTTCTACGAGTAAATAAAATAATAATAATAATAACGCACACACTTAACATAGACCCCCACTAGGGAAACCCAGTGTCGCGGGTGCCATGGACACACACGTAGACAGCCACAAATTACTCACCCAAACTCACGAGAGAAATAAATGTAGACCTTACAAATATTTCTCCCGGCCCGGGAATCGAACCTGGGACCTCTGCGTGGCAGTATAATGAAACAGAAACAATATTAAGCTTGCTATTGTTCCACATGGAGCTACTGGGCATAAACTATATTTAATGTATATTTTGTTAACAATCCATGACAACAAGGGCGTTTTTTTTTCAACAAAACAAACGCTAAAGAACAAAAAACCAAAGAGATGGAATAGAACTAGCCAAGTACCGTATATATTTGAAACAATAGTTTTTATTATAAAGATTTATGGCCCGATTGCAAGACTTTCAGGCCAATTTAACCAATCAGCAGGCAGCGTTTGAGTAGCGTAGGATTGATATTTTGATTAGCAAAAATACGACGATCTTTTTTTGAAACTTAATATGGTTCTGTATACAGTATATTTTGTAGAGCAGTACAGCTCCTTGTGAAAGAGTTCGTCCTGGGAAGTACTGCCACCTTACCTATTTCTGCCACCAAGCAATAACATCAGCATTACTGTGTTCCGGTTTAGAAGGGTGCTGGTGATATTACAGGCACATGGAACTTGTCAACTTGTCTCAGGGTGACCGGCGCAGTGGCGGTGCCCCTCAGATCTTTGGAATTTAAAGCTCTGAGTGGCACTGTAACTGTTATGCACCACGCGCACGACTTGTTCGTCCCGTCATTTGACATTACAAAAAAAGTATAATAGGCATTATAGACAGAAGGAAAATGGCCAAGAAATATGCAACTAAAAAAATATAGCGGTCTCACGTACCCGCAAAAGCATTACCTGGTCGAGGCCGAATTTCCGATATGTAAGTGTATTCGTAATCGTTCTCCCTGGCAGGCAGGCGAGGCACGAAGGACTCGTACTTGGGGAGACGGCAGTTCGCAGCGGCGAGCGCACGCGCCTGTTCCATCGGGATCACTCGACTCGGCACGTACGTGTATACCGGCTCCGAGTATACCGGCCCCTCTTGGTTGTTCTTTAAATATACGAAGTATTTATTAATAAATAGTTGATAGTAACTGTAGTAAATTTCACACAGGATGGGTACTGTGACATTTCAATTTTTTTCATTCGATTTGACGTCACTGCATCCATAGAATCTTTAAATCTCAAACGTCACCGCACCCACGCTATGTGAAATGAACGACGACAATGAATTTGGATCACGTAAATGATAGTATATCGAGTTCTTATGTTTGCGCGATTGCTATACATCGGAAAAAGAAACATTTTTCCTAGAATCTAGTCGTGTATATTTGTTTTTTCAAACCAATCAAAGTTTCGGACTCTTTTGCTCTTTACGGTTGTAAATGATAGTAAATCTAAAATCTAAAATAAAACGTTATATTGATAATTTTATCGACACAAAAACAGGCCTACCGCTTAACTGAGTCGGTTCTTGAAGTAGCGGCGGGGTACGGGAGGAGTGACAACTTACGTAACAGTTATGGCGCGCTGCACACGGGATAATTTCAACAAGATTTTTCTGACGATATTCAATAACAAGTTGATTGAAAAAAGTTGGTCAAATTGGGCAATTGTTATTATGTGAAACGACAAAAATTTATGATGTTGAAACACCACCATAGATAATATTACGAGTGCGACTATCATGTTTGCATTCGAAAGTAGCAAAATAAGTATTTTTCCACTGTTTTCGAGGAGTTGTGCGAGATAATTGACACGGCCATAATGTAAAAAACAAAAAGGGCGGACTGAGCTTAAGTATGTGGAACTTCGCGTACTGTTGGCCCACGTACCACGCAAACTAAGCACTTCTACTGTATTTATGTTTGTGATCGCAACCATGAGACCTGTAAAGACAACAAAACGTTGGTTTGTATGAAAAAAAATAAATTTACACGGTTTAAATCCAAAACAATTTTGTTATAATTGTTAATACAAAGATCGAACATCCTTCAATCCGGCCGTATTCGAACCGACATCTCCCAGCAAATCGTGCCCAGACGCTATGCCATCTAAGCCACGGAACGAACCAGCGGACCTTTCGATTTTTTCTATATGCAATTTTCTATGTACAAAGATCCGAGTATTTGGTTTTCAACGACTTTTTAGGCAAATATTTTTTGTTCATTTCCCAAATTAAATGAAAACCTAATAGCTATATTTCTATCAAGTTGAAATACCTCAGTTCTTGATGTAGCTATGTTTCGTACTCGTCGTCTCCAATACCGATATATTACAGTTGCTGCTACCAGACCCACAATCAGTATGCCTACGACTACGCATATCCACACTGTTATGTCCATGTGGAGGTAACTACTGTCAGTGGATGAACCTTAAAACATAACATAAGTTTTTTTGGAATAAAAGAAACCGACCTCAAAAGTTCTCCAGATTGCCGTAACTATAGTCATCAGTCCACCTTGTGGGTGGTCAGCCCACGCTGCATCTTTCGGTACGCGGTCGCCACTCAAGGATCCTCTGGCCCAATCGCTATTGCCCTACGGATGACCTTCAGCCATCCTATGAGACCCACAGTGAGCCACGTCTCAGTGCCGTTGCCGCAACACTCACCGATCAAGGACTTAAGACTTGAATTACCACATAACATGAAGAAGAATGTAGCTTAATTTGTTATTAATGTCTAAGGATGCTGGTGAAATTATAGGTACATGGACTTGTCAACTAGAGGTCTCATTAGTAGTGGCATTGCCGTTGCGATCTTTGACTAGTAAAGCTGTGAGTGGCACTGCGACTGTTATGCTATATGTATAAATGAGGCGCACGACTTGTTCGTTCCATTATTTCATCGTTTCACTGCTGGACACAGGCCTCTTCCCATGTGCGCTATTTGGCCCAGCCCTCGGCTTATCGCATCCATCTTTTTTTTATAAAAAATAAGCGCGCATTTGACCTTCTACTCACCTGATGGAAAGTGACGATGAGGTCGACGATGTAGCATGTACACGTAAATGTTACCTATTCACTCTCGCCTTGAAAAGGTCCAAGTTACGTATAGCGTTTGTGTAGAACAAGTCCGTAGACAGGGAATTCCACTCCCTAGGGAAACTCTTCGTGCGAATCCCGGGAATATCCACAACATAGGGGTGGCACCCCAGCCCACGTCTAGTCCCTCGAAGAGGGAAAGGGGAAGGCGGAATCAAATTATGCAATTCCATCGCACACTTTCCGCTGCCAGCTGCTTTTCGCAGATCTATACTACATCTAACCAGATCTTACACTTACATTACGTTTGCCGAGCCGGTTTATCGGTTCTTCGGCAAATATGGAAAGCCCACTGCCACTTCAGCTTGCTTATTCTACCAGCTACGTCGACGACCTTGGTTCATTATCGGATAACCTATTTCGGATTTTATCTTTCAGAGAAACTCGAGCTCTTTCCGTACTTTCGTCACTGGTGATTATAACAAAACCAATAACACTGTAAGTTAGTGGCTCTGTACTCACCTATAACATTAAGTCCGGCTTGACATAGTACATCGTAATTGCTGATATTTTGGTACAACGTCGACTCGTTTTTCTAGGGTGAATGGTATTCTGATCGACTTACTCCTAAAAAGCAATCAAATTCTCCATGTAATGATTGTATGGGCTGAAAGTAACAAAAACAAATTATAAGTTATCATTTAAATGAATAAAGGTTTGTACAGACTTAAGAGATCGTCAAGTTAGCTCCTTAAAATTTAAATCTACACATTCAATTCAGTTTGACAAACCCCATGTTCTTGTACAAACTAATTTCAACGGGGAAGATGGTTTCTCTGTTAGTATTGCTCGTTCCTTTTTTATTTAATTTTTATGTTTTTGTTTCAATTCGTAAATATGATTATACGACTAATGTAAGATGCATATTATTAAAATAACTGCCTCCGTAGCCGATGGGTTAGACATGCGCCTCATTTTGCTAAATGGTGGAATCACCAATGGCTCGAAGATTAAACGATAAACAACCTGCGCAAGCGCTTAGCAAAGTGCATCTGTCTGTGTGCTCCGCCGCAGTTACAGGTAGCGTGGGAAGGGATGTACGAAACGGGTGCCGCCCCATTTCTAATTTACCCAATTGTAGGGCATAAATCTCAGGGACGCTAAGTTATTGGTTTAAAAGAAAAGTTTTGCTTATTTGACCAATCGGTTGAAAGTGCAATTTCTTTCTAACACGTTTATCTTTCGTAGTAGCATAGTAAAAAGTGTCAAGCTTGATGTTCTCTTGACTGTACAGTGTAGTACACAGTACCTACCAAGAGTAAGCTTCTAAGTATCAAGGTGTCAGGTGGGGATAAAGTATTAGTATTTATTCTTGATCCTCTGCATAGGGTATTCGATGGGAATAGAAAATTATATAAAATAAAACAGATCCACCAGGGGATCGGTTTTAGGGGATGCGGTCAGATGAGACAAGCACATAGAGAAATTCGTAAGATCTGCTGACTCGGTCTGTAGTCCAGTTGGTAAGAGCGGTAGCCACGGTGAGGCAACAGACGCTGGTTCGAGTCCAGTTGGATCGAAGGAATTTTTCTTTATGTTTATTACGTCTTTGATTATATTTAATGTAGAATTAATACTTACAATAGTTGCAACAGCGTAAGGTAGAAAACGAGGCACGTTGTGTACAGCAATCAAGTCTGCTTTCAAATGTACATTGTTTTTTTGAGTATTTTTGTCAAATCTTTCACACCTGAACAGTAAAAATGAATATTAAAAACCAGCTGGCCCTTTTTTTATTAAAAAAAATTAATAAATTAATTAAATGTAATAAAATTAATTAAATTAATAAATGAATATTAAATTGTATGAATATGTATGAATATTAAATATTAAATGTAATAAAATTAATTAAATTAATAAATGAATATTAAAAACCAATTGGCACTTGGGTTAGTTAGGTTAGCTGTAAATTGACAAATCGTTATTTATAAATACATGCGATACTGCTTTATAAATACGCAGCACCTGGGTTGTTAGTAAGGTTAGCTGTAAATTGACAAATGGTCAGTTTATAAATAAATGCGTTACTGTCCTATTAACTATGCAGCACTTGGGTTAGCTACGTTAGCTGTAAATTGACAAATGGTCAGCTTATAAATAAATGCGTTACTGTCCTATACACTATGCAGCACTTGGGTTAGTTAGGTTAGCTGTAAATTGGCAAATCGTCATTTTATAAATACATGCGATAATGCTTTATAAACTACGCAGCACCTGGGTTAGTTAGGTTAGCTGTAAATTGACAAATCGTCAGTTTATAAATAAATGCATTACCGTCTTATACACTATGCAGCACTTAGGTCAGTTAGGTTAGCTGTAAATTGACAAATCGTCATTTTATAAACACATGCCATACTGCTTTATAAACTACGCAGCACTTGGATTAGTTAAGTAAGCTGTAAATTGTCAAATGGTCAGTTTATAAATAAATGCGTTACTGTCCTATACACTATGCAGCACTTGGGTTACCTTCGTTAGCTGTAAATTGACAAATGGTCAGCTTATAAATAAATGCGTTACCGTCCTTATACATTATGCAGCACTTGAGTTAGTTAGGTTAGATGTAAACTGACAAATCGTCAGTACATATATAAATGCGTTACCGTTCTATACACTATGCAGCATTTGGGTTAGTTAGGTTAGATGTACACTAACAAATCGTCAGCTAACCTAACTAACCCAAGTGCTGCATAGTTTATATAACAGTAAGGCATTTACTTATAAACTGACCATTTGTCAATTTACAGCTAACTTAACTAACCCAGGTGCTGCGTATTTATAATGCATTATCGCATGTATTTATAAAATGACGATTTGTCAATTTACAGCTAACCTAACTAACTCAAGTGCTGCATAGTGTATAGGACAGTAACGCAATAATTTATGAGCTGACCATTTGTCAATTTACAGCTAACGCACCTAACCCAAGTGCTGCATAGTGTATAGGACAGTAACGCATTTATTTATAAACTGACCATTTGTCAATTTACAGCTAACCTAACTAACCCAGGTGCTGCGTATTTATAAAGCAGTATCGCATGTATTTATAAAATGACGATTTTTCAATTTACAGCTAACCTAACTAACCTAAGTGCTGCATAGTGTATAGGACATTAACGCATTTATTTATAAACTGACCATTTGTCAATTTACAGCTAACCTAACTAACCTAAGTGCTGCATAGTGTATAGGACAGTAACGCATTTATTTATAAAATGACGATTTGTCAATTTACAGCTAACCTAACTAACCCAAGTGCTGCGTAGTTTATAAAGCAGTATGGCAAGTATTTATCAAATGACGATTTGTCAATTTACAGTTAACCTATCGAACCCAGGTGCTGCATAGTGTATAGGACAGTAACGCATTTATTTATAAGCTGAC
>NW_020653614.1:1398399-1418306 GCF_003589595.1 Hyposmocoma kahamanoa | reverse complement strand
CTAACCCAAGTGCTGCATAGTGTATAGGACAGTAACACGTTTTTTTATAAACTGACCATTTGTCAATTTACAGCTAAACTAACTAATCCAAGTGCTGCGTAGTTTATAAAGCAGTATGGCATGTATTTATAAAATGACGATTTGCCAATTTGCAGCTAACCTAACTGACCCAAGTGCTGCACAGTGTACAAGACGGTAATGCATTTATTTATAAACTGACGATTTGTCAATTTACAGCTAACCTAAGTGCTGCATAGTGTATAGGGCAGTGACGCATTTATTTATAAACTGACCATTTGTCAATTTACAGCTAACCTAACTAACCCAAGTGCTGCGTAGTTTATAAAGCAGTATGGCATATATTTATAAAATGACGATTTGTCAATTTACAGTTAACCTATCGAACCCAGGTGCGTTCCAGGTAACGAATTTATTTATAAACTGGCGATTTGTCTATTTACAGTAAATTTGTAGCAGAATATTATTGTTTTTAAAACATAATAATGTTTTTGAATTTTATAATAATATATATATTTTAGTTGTGCTTACCCGGCTTTTTAATTTTTATTGTTTGGTTTTTTGACATTGTTTGATTCTCCTTTTGTTTTTATTATCATGTGCGATATATGCAAGTCAATAATAGACTTTTCTAATTTGTAGTAAAAAAAAATATAATATTTTTTTGTGTTTTATTTGGACAGTGATAATCTGGCAACATTGATTAAAAAGTCATCCGGTACCACATGCTAATTGTAACAATTTTCGTGGTCCATACGTGCAAGTAAATAAAGATGATCTAACTAACACGTGCAAGTTTTGTTCAACGATTACATTTATAAAGGACCATGCCCCATATGCGATGCACTCACGTATCGTATGGACATCGAAATGCACCACATATGACGCATGTGCAGGGAACGTGTTACGTTCGTATATGAAAGAGTAGCACGAACCGTGCAAACGAAGCGAGAGTGCCGCGGGAGCGGCCGGCGAATGTCAGAAGCGAGTGTGTTTGTGTTTCCGAACATGTTTAGGTAAATTTATCTAGTTTACTAATATATTTAGTTATGTAAACTGACGTTATTTGATTGTTATTTAAAATGAAATTATACATTGTTAGTATATTACACGTTCGTTGTATTTAGTGAATGAGGGTTAGGTTAAATATATATTTATATGATATACACACCCGCTAGAAATACCGTCTTAAAAATAAAACTTACCAAAATTGGTAAAAATCCTCTCCAGACAACAGATGAAAGCCCTTCACAGTTAAGGTGTTGCCTTCTTGAATTGTGAAGTTCTGCGTTGGTTCAACACTTTCACATGTATTGTTGTAGTTGTTCACGTTGAAGATCAGTGTGTTCTCTTCTGCTACCGCTTTTGAACATAAAATATAATAGAAACAGAAACGTTTTTGTTTTCATTTTTGTAAACGTTTGTACTATAAAAGTGAGCGTTGTTATCATATAATTCAACCTTTTTTTTTTCTTTTTTTTTTTATAGTACTAAGAAACGAGACGGGACGAACTAATCGTGGTAAGCAACACGTCTATCCATAACAGTTGGGGTACTGCCACTGCACCCGTCTCCCTGAGACATCCTTTGACAAGTCCCATGTGCTTGTAATTTCACCAGCACCCTTCCCACTAGATCGTGACGACAATTTATCTATTATTCTTCTTTCTTTTCGTTTCCGTACATTTATGTGCATGAGTATTTATTATCTATTTTCAGGTTCAGAGTGAGGCCACACAAGCGTAACTTTGTGAGTTGTGAGTCGAGTGTTTGGTCATGAAAACTTACAAACAATATGAACTATTCCTAGGCAAGTTATTCTTGAATAATATATGTCTTCGTAATAATATACATTAGTTGGATACATCATGGCACCTCTCCACGTAAGCAGGGTGCAGTTCCATTCCATTTTGTTTTCCCCAAAGTTTTTTGCATTCTAAAACAATTGAGACATATTCTAGAAATTACACATTCCCGTACATCTCCACATAAGTTTTGATTATAGTGACCCCTCCCTACCGACCCTAAGGATATGCGAGAAGGACACTATAACCTGTATAAGCAAGCCTGCAAAGGGACCTTATCACTCAGATGCTGACCACGGACCAGCCCATATGCATAGAGTTCATCCGATTCTCAAAAGGCTAGTGCCGAGGGTAAGCTGCCCCGGGTGCCTCCCACTCTCCCTATTTTCCAGATAGGTACCGGAGCTGAAGACTGACTTCCCGTTGCATATTGCGAAAGTAACGGTTAAGCTGTAGACTCTAAAGTTCTCTACCAAATCTTCTCTTTGGTGGCGGAGCTGTGGGCACGTTCTCCTCCCAACGCCGAAGCGTCTATCCAGTGCCAAAGAAACCTACGCAGCTAGAGGGACTCTCCGAGCTAGTGCGGGAGATGTCTTGTAGCAGTGTCAAATGTGAAGAACAACTCACGTGTCCCGCGCGTCTCCTTTGCTAGGCCCCCGTCTAGACCGCTGCTAAGACGCGCTAGCTGCGCGCGAGACGAGCGCCCCGGCCACGTGCTACTAGGGCAGACGCACGTTTTCATTCCTATAGCTAACCTCTAACTTCAGCGAGTCCATACCCAGAGTCCGGGTCCGCCAGAGACGCCCGTGAAGGCGTGTCACTCGCGGAGGGCTTAGCCCAGACACCCGCCGTCCCCTGGTCTCACCCGGGAGGTTCTCCTGGAAAACCCTGTCTCTCTGGTAGTAGATAGGGACAAGCGGAATAGAACAATGGTACATTGAAAACTTAATACTCTCAATCATGAACTATAAGAGAATAAAACAAGCACGGTAACTCCGCACGGAATAACACGCGCCTCATATGTGTGCGCAACCAGAGTGTGTTGTAACGTCCATGGTATTCTTCTTCGAGGAATTCTGTCCCTTCAAAACCATGGACGTTGCATCACGTCCGAAACTTAGAGGTAAATAAAAGAATGTTTTTATACACGATTAAGTCCCGAATTGAAAACCAAATAATATGATATATCCATTACCAGATACTTACTATAATAGTTATGGCTTCCTTTGGATTTTCATATTCAGAAAAATCGTCTTGAGTTAAAAATATTCTAGGTTTTTCATCTGCTCCGTATACAGTGTATTGGCACCTAAAATATTTAATTATTGTAATAGAATACTAACAGTAATGTAATGCTGGATATAACTTAGTCATATGTTCTGGCAATTATGGCGGATAATACACTAGTCTGAGAACAATTATTATTGGTACTTGAGTACCTTTACATCGTAGAGGAAATCCCCAAATTTGGGAACAATTCGTTGATATTGCTTGAATTCAGGCCACACAGACGCGTCCGGGGTCGTACCTGCAGCAGTCCCAAGATCCACATGGCACAGCGGTGCGAAGGCGACCGGTGTGACATCAAAGGCAGCAATGTTTAATTTTCTACACATATTTTAAAGAAAGCTCTATTTCGCTATCGGATAATGGTCACGAAGAAATTCTGCTTTTAATTAGCATTACGGAAGCAACGCAAAAGAATTAAGGTGCACGATATCAATGCGAGAAGCTTTTCGTTCGAGTTTATCGCCACCCGGTTTCACTGTGGCAGGGCCCGGAACGCTACTGCTACCGCCTTTGTATGGCCAGAGCATTTATTCAGACCTAAAAACCTAGACGCAGGACATGAAACTCAGTTTGTTTTGTTCGGTATATTTTCACTTATGTACTAATTTATTCAATCGGGATAACGATAGGTCGAACCCGATAAAACTCTTCCTCAATAATTTTCTCCTCAGAGCAGACGTATCAAAGGATTGATACAGATTGTGTTTAAAACAAAGGAAAAGAAAATTTACCAAATATGTTCCACTAGATCGTAGTTCCCAGAAATCTTGACCATTAATGGCCCTTCCTTGACGGTGATATTCGTATTGGTGTCACAAGCAAAGCCGATGTCGTAAGATTTTATTTCGTAGGAAATCGCGTTTAACAGATTTGGTCTATTGTCCACTGTAACAAGATCTTTGTTATTTATATTAATAGTGATATCAGCAGAAGTAAAGCTCTCTGTGAAAGAGTTCAGGGAAGTAATGCCTTAGTGTGCATTTAACTCTGAAGGCCAGACTGACTTTGAAGTTCGATGGTCAGACCCAAAAGTATTTATAAGATACTCGGAAACAGTTCTTATTTTTCTTAGTAAAGAACGTTGCAAATTTAATCATTGATATAATATCATGACGGGAGGAGCAATTCGTGCCCCTGGTGGCACTGCCATTGCACTCGTCACCCTGTAGTTATAAATTACGGACTCCTTATCTCCCACCTCTGCAGTGTTTTTCATCAGTATTCCTTTGGTTTTCAGAAGAAAGAAAATTCTTTGAAAAATCAAAATTAGCAAGAACCTCACTATTCGGCATTTAAACTCTATTTGAATCATACATGATAATGTTTTGTTTGGTTATAATACATACCTGGTGATGGGTTGTTTGGTTCATACACGAATTCCACGATGATAGCATGGCGTGGAAATTTGCAATAAATCACCGAGCCGTTATGGTTGCGGTTTATTGTAAGATCCAATACAATGTCGGTGCCTTTACTATCTGTATTTTCTTCGATGGAGCCTAAAATGATTATTTATTAATACTGTAAGAGCGGTTACGCGGCCACTGTAAGCAGCGATGTGAACGCTATACAAACCCGATACTAACGCGATGCACGTTTTTAATTAATTAACCGATTTATTTATTTCATGTGCTTCTATATTTAACTTTTACATTTACAAAACAAAACAATGTGCAGGCGCGCGTTTGTATCGATGCAGTCGCGCGTTTGTATCGATGCAGTCGCGCGTTTGTGTCGAAGCAAACGCGCGTTTGTAGCGATGCAGTCGCGTATTTGTATCGAAGCAAACGGGCGTTTGTATCGATGCAGTTGCTCTTTTACGTCGATGCAGTCGCGCATTTATATCGAAGCAAACGGGCGTTTGTATCGATGAAGTCGCGCGTTTGTATCGATGCAGTCGCGCATTTGTATCGAAGCAAACGGGCGTTTGTATCGATGCAGTCGCCTATAAATCGCAAGTGTAGCGATACAGTTGCGCGTTTGTATCGAAGCAAACGGGCACCTGTATCGATGCAGTTGCGCATTTGTATCGATGCAGTCGCGTGTTTGTATTGATGCAGTCGCGCGTTTGTATCGATGCAGTCGCGCGTTTGTATCGATGCAGTCGCGCGTTTGTATTGATGCAGTCGCGCATTTGTATCGATGCAGTCGCTTATAAATCGCAAGTGTAGCGATACAGTCGCGCGTTTGTATCGAAGCAAAGGGGCGTTTGTATCGATGCAGTTGCGCATTTGTATCGACGCAGTCGCGCGTTTGCATCGACGCAATCGCCTATAAATCGCAAGTGTAGCGATGCAAACGCGCGTTTGCGTCGCTGCTAAACGCCGCCGCCAGTAACTGCTGTGAAGTGGTATGGCGTCATTAGTTGCTTACAGTAGTTACCATACACGAAAAAACGTACCGTTCATACAATAGAAGCGAAAAATATATTGAGCGTTTTGCGTCGGCCGGCGGTCCAAATATAAGCTAAACACGCGACGTTATTCGCTCTAATTACATAAACTTGCTATATCTGACCAGATCAAGTTGATTCCGTGTTAGCAAATCTGGTGACTCCCTATCGCTATGATTATCAGTTGGATCAATCAGGAAAGGAACTCTTCAAATTTGTTTTCCAGACCTCACCAATTGCTTGGTCTCAAAGGAAATCCCTATACTATGAGTATGAGAATAACGGAAACAGACCAGAACCAATTTAGATTTTGTTGTTTGCTATTAAACTTTACATACAAATAGTTGGCGTGATTATTGCTGCTGTATATGCTGAAATAGAAAATCTTCAACTATACTCGATGGCCGTCAAAGAGCGCGAAAATTCAAAAAGGTCACGCGCATAGTACCTATTTATTCACAACATATTGTATACCAATTTTTATATTAATGCATTCTGTTAGGCAGGCTCACCAAGGACCGTCGCTTCATTACACGTACCCCTCAGGGGTCAATGGATCACAGGTTAAAACATCCTGCTCTGGAGCTATTATTATGTATTCATAGTACGAAATGCCTAGTTTTAGACAGACATTCCTTATTTTTACAGTACTAGCACTACAAACAGGGCGACAGACCGCTTTAAGGAAAATGGTATTAAGGAAATATAGCACTGCTATTACGACAGTGTTGTAACTCAAAATATGTGAAATTATAGATTATAATACTGTTGCTGGACGTAAAATTTTATTCTTTACAAGTCAATAAAATCTTCGTTAAAATTTGTAAGAAACAATTAAAAGATATCTATTTAATTCAAAATGAGATAAACTTTTTGTGAACTAGTTCTGAAACAATAAAACAATATTACTTTAACCTTACATTGACTTTTCGTACCATGACGCGCTTAAAGTAAGCTTTTTATAATGTTAAAACTATGATGTTTTATTGGCAGCTTTGTGACTATTCATTCACTCAATTCGTACTATGACTCTATGTCAAATTTAGTAATCTTGGAATAGTTACACGGATGCAAAGGAAACAATATTATTTTCAGTTTTATTGTCTTAATATTGATTTGTAATGATTAAAAGTTAAGTTGAACTTATTTATTTACATATATCTCTTCAATATTTTGTTTATTTTTTTATTGTATAGCACATAGTAAATAATTTTTCGTTAAATAAAAATACGCGATGTTCATTTCGTGAAATTATAACAGCGCCATCTGGGGGTGTGTTAGTTGTTCCACCTCCACGTGTGCGAAGTCTTTGAGCAGTCTGTGGTAACATGTTATCACAGAACGCCCAAGGACGTAGCCGGTACACCCTGGGGCCAACACTGACAATCCTCAGCTTCAGTCTGAGAATTGTCAGTGAGGGCGCGAAGCGATCAACACGGCCCGGCCATGCGTTTCTGGGGGTGGACCATGGCACGTGGTGGGCAGTCTAAACTTACACCCTCCTGCGTTAATGCCTACGCAGTTGAGCGCCGTACGCAGGGATGAAGGAATCCTGGGGGGTTGAGCCCGAGCGGGGTGGGGACTCCGGCAAGCAATACGCCCCCTTTGGCCCTGATTTCCTGCTAAACGGTAGCCCTGTGATTAGCCAACACAGGGAAATGGCATTGTGTCCCGTCAGAGGGCCACAGGCGAGGTGTGGGGGGGACGGACTCGGCCATGCTGACGGGGTGAGTATGTGCGGAACACCTGGCTGACTTTGATCAGGTCAGCCAGCCGCACATTTCGAGCCCCCGATGTCGCGCAGTGAGCTCCCAACTTCTGCACCTATACTCTCCTGACAATCCTGGTGTCCCGAATGGGACATCCCCAAAGGTGCGGGCTCCGTGGTGGGTGGGAAGTCAGGAGAGTGAATTTTTCGAACTTTAAGTATGGATTTAAACGATCAACTTTTAACCAAAACCCAAAACCCAAAACCGGCGGTACTCGAGGGGAAACCCAAAAGTGCCCCACAAACAAATACGAACACACAGCGCCCTACGGTGAGTGGTAGGCCAAAGGGGAAACCCCAAGGTCAGCCGAGCACCGATGCTGGTGCTAGCACCACACCAGCGGTTGTGGCCCAAACCCCAGGTTCTGCGGCCCCCGCTCAAAACCCATCAAACGCGGCCCTTGAAGCAGGGTGGACCTTGGTGAGTCGCCAGCCCAAATCCAAGGCCACGGCACCCATCCGCAAGGAAGGGACTAGTGGCCACGGCGAGCGCCCACCTCCGGCCCCCAGTGGGAGCAAGGGACGCCCTGCCCGAAAAAACAAGAAGGCCCGTCGTAGAGAACGCGAGCGACGCACTTCACACAACCCCCTGCCGAAGGAGGGAGAGGCGAGGCCCCCAGTGGGTGGCGCGAGTGGCCCAGGGACTGCATCAGCACGGTCAAATGGGTCGGTCGCGCACCCCACTGGAAGGGCCCCCCCCCCTTCCAACAGCAAACCGGGAGAGAGCAGGCAGAGGTCCTCGACCATTGCCAAACGTGCCCGCCTTGACGAGACCATATCTCCTAGAGGCGAGCACAAGCGGCAAAAGGTTGAGAGGCCCGCTCAGCAGCGCACCTACGCCGAGGCCACCAGGCCCGAACTCATGGCTGTAATTACTTCAGCCAAAACTGGCTACATACGGAGCCCCGATGCCGACATGGTTCAGGTGGCCCTATGTCAGCGCCTCACGCAAGGAGCGGAGGAGTGCAGCGAGGAGGACGTCGGCCCACAGTTTCGTGGTAAACCTGTCTACAGTGACGGGTCCCTGAAACTGTGGTGTCAGGACACAGCCACCTTCCAGTGGCTAGAGGATGCTATTAGCACCATCAGGCTGCCATCCGGGGAGCCCCTCTCATTGAAAAATGGGGTGGAGGCTCCCCGGAGGGTGGTCTGTGGACTACTCATCCCTGGTCACTGGGAGGATGCGCGTCGAATCGGCCGCATCCTCAAGTGGCAAAACCCGTGGGCGGAGGCACACCGCTGGGTTGTTCACAGGCTGCAGCAGCATAGTGGCAACTCCTTTGTAGTGGTGAGCCTCCCAGAAGAGCTCGTCCCCGCTGTCCTGGGGCATGGCCGGCGCCTAACCTTCCAGTTGGGCACGGTCTACCTCAGGTTTAGATCGAAGAGGGGCCTGTACACAGACGTGCCACCCGAGAAGACGGGCACAACAACGACGCGGATGGACGTCTCCCCGGAGCCCTCCACCTCCTCCAATATTCCCGGAGAAGGTGAAGGGCCCTCCTCGACCCCCGTCTCTGCGGACGCCGCTGTCAAACCGGTGGCGACCAGCAGTGACGACGAGTGCGTGTTGGGGATGGGAGACATCCGACTGAGCGAGGACGTGGACGAGGAGCTGCTATCATCTGATGGCGGTTTCCCCCTCGCTCAGTAAACTTCACATCGTCCAGAGCAACCTCCACCACAGCCAGGCCGCAACGGTTCAGCTCCGGAAATGGTTGGAGGCCAACAACACAGCCATGGCACTAATCCAGGAACCGTGGATTAGTGCCCGTGGCCAAATAAATGGACTCTCACATCTGAGAGGTAAGCTATTATCGACTACCATCTCAGATAAACCTAGAACTTGCATATATTACTCCAATAACTTACATGTACAGCCACTAACTGAATTCTGTTCCAGAGACCTGTGTGCCGTAAAGCTTTTAGCAGACGCGGCCACGGGTCTGCCTGAAGTGGTGCTCGCCTCTGTCTATATGGCGGAGACTGATGTGCCACCACCACAGGAAATGGTTCAGCTAATCAACTACTGCGAGCAGAACGGCCAGATTATCATCGTGGCTACTGACTCCAATGCCCACCATCCGTTGTGGGGCATGGAACTCGCAAATGATAGAGGTAAGAACCTAACAGAATACTTATTCACAACTAACCTTCAAATCCTTAATAAAGGTATAGTACCAACTTTTATAAATAAAAGATGTAGAACTATCATAGACCTAACCCTAGCGTCAGAAGGAGCAGTGGACCTTATCCACAACTGGCACGTGTCCGAAGAAGCATCTTTCTCGGACCACAGATGGATAAGATTCAGCTTAGAAACAGCTATTAAAGAACAACAACCGAAACGGAATCCCAGAAAAACCGACCGTAAACTATACGCGGACAAACTACACCAGAACCTGGGAGAACCGGGAGCACCGGGAAGACTACTGGGCACAGCACAGATAGAAACACAGGTTAAAGAACTAACATCAAACATATTGAACAGCTATAACTCCGCATGCCCACTGAGTGACGCAGCCCCGCGACAAGGTCGACACTGGTGGGGACCTGAGCTTGAGAGGCTACGAAGAAGGGTAAGGAGACACTTCAATAGAGCAATGAACACATGCGCGGACGAGGACTGGGAAAACTACAAGACGGCCAAATCCAAACTAAAAAAGCGCATACGGTTCAGGAGCACCGCGTCATGGCGAGGCTACTGCGGGAACATCACGTCTTGCGCACAAGCAAACAGAATAAGGAAAATCCTAGGCAACTCAAATTCAACTGAGCTAGGTTCAATACGCAAAATAGATAACACATACACAACTTCCCCTGCGGAAACGGAAAGAACCCTACTGGAAGTACATTTCCCAGGATGTAGGTTCGTCCAAGACGACAGGTGTGTAGAAATGAACTACACCACATCGATCCATAACTGGCGATACGCAGAACAAGTAGTGACATACGAAAAGACAAAATGGGCAGTAAACACATTTGAACCATACAAAGCTCCGGGCCAAGATGGAGTATTCCCTGCACTCCTACAATGGGGCGGGGACACACTGGTCCAGCACCTGGTCAACATCTTTCGGGCCTGTCTAGCATTCAGCTATGTGCCCCATAGCTGGCGAGAGGTAAAAGTCATATTTATACCGAAACCAGGAAAACCCGACTACACTGACGCGAAGTCCTTCAGACCAATCAGCCTCACATCGTTCTTCTTGAAGACTTTAGAAAGGATATGTGACAGACAACTGAGGGATGGAGCGCTTAAGAACATTCCATTACACGGTAACCAACATGCATACAGCCAAGGCAAATCCACTGAATCGGCCCTACATGCCGTTGTGGGCAAGATAGAAGTGGCCCTTAAAGACAAAGCAATCTGCCTAGGCACCTTTATAGATATTGAAGGAGCCTTCGATAAAACGAACTTCTCCAGCATACAATCAGCAATGAGAAGACACAACGTAGATGAAGTGCTAATTAGCTGGATTAGCAACATGCTGAAACAAAGAACAATAAAAACAACAGCAAATGAGACCCCATGGGCCATAGTAGCGAAGGGATGCCCTCAAGGAGGGGTATTGTCGCCTCTGCTGTGGAACATGGTCGTAAATGACCTTATCATTAAACTCAACAAAGAACATTTCTATACAATAGGATATGCTGATGACATAGCTATACTGGTAACAGGAAACTATGCCAATACACTCTGCGACATTACACAAGCGGCTCTCCGAATTGTGGAAAGATGGTGCAGAGCATATGAACTATCGGTAAATCCAACAAAGACGGAACTAGTAATGTTTACCAACAAACGACTACTAGGTAACTACCGATTACCCAAACTCTTCAGCACAGAACTACAGATATCAACCGAAGTCAAGTACTTGGGAGTAATACTGGACAACAAGTTGAACTGGAACAAACATATGGACAACAAAATTAAAAAAGCCACTATCACCTTCTGGCAGTGCCATAGAATGGTGGGTAAACAATGGGGACTTTCACCCAAGATTACACTATGGCTCTACACTGCGGTGATAAGACCCATGATCAGTTACGGCGCGATAGTATGGTGGCCACGAACCAAGCTGACGACCGCAACCGACAAACTGGACAAATTCCAAAGACTAGCGTGCATGGCGACGACGGGCTGCATGAGGACAACTCCAACTGCGGCCCTCGAAGCGATGCTGGACCTTCGACCCCTCCCACTGTTCATCAGACAGGAAGCGGCGTCAACAGCAGTGCGTCTAAACAGAGCCGGCCTCTGGAAGCACATGAGGACCCCACATACAGAAATCCTTTACAAGATTGTAAATGAGGAACCGCTACTGGAGGCGGTTGTGGATAGGATCCCAAAACAATACATCTTTGACAAGAAATACAAGATACAATTATTTGAAGATCCCAACGAAGGACTAAACCCCAGAGAGGTCCGAGTCTTCACAGATGGATCTAAAACAAACTCAGGAACAGGTACTGGGGTATTCTCAGAAGACCTCAATATCAGGATATCAGCACCGCTTGGTGACCACAACACAGTATTCCAGGCTGAATGCATGGGCATCAAGTTGGCGGCAGAAGCAATCATAGCGAGAAGAGTAAAGAACTACTCCATTCGAATACTCTCCGACAGTATGTCAGTACTTCAAGCACTGAATAGCTATGACATAAACTCAGGGCTCATTTACGAATGCCATCAAGCACTCATGGAGGTATGTATACAAAACCACGTAACTCTTCAGTGGATTAAAGGACACAGCGGCTCACGTGGCAATGACGCAGCAGATGAACTAGCCAGGAAAGGGTCGGAGACGGACGCTGTAGGACCAGAACCGATAGTGTCCCTCCCCTGCCAATGGTCCAGAACAACTATACACAAAGGTACAAAATCTTTACATAATAATACATGGACCACCCTTACGGTTTGTAGACAGGCGAGGGAAGCACTCCCAACGCTCAACGCCAGTCTATCTCGAATACTAATTAAACTTAAAAGGCAAGAGCTTCGCACTCTAACTGCCGCCCTAACGGGTCATGGTCCATACAATAAACACCTTTTCAATTTAGGTATCACAGACAGCCCTCTATGCAGAGCGTGCATGGAGGGGGAGGAAACGGCTGCGCACATCCTACTTCAGTGCTCCGGCGTGGCCAACTACAGGGCAAAATACCTTGGAGTGCCAAGGTCGCTCCCCGAAGTCTTCAGCAAACCAAGGAGGCTGCTGAGATTCCTGGAGGAGCTTGGGTGGCACGAGTAGGACCCTGCACCCACCACACGCAAAATAGGCGCTTTGTCGTCGAGTTGCGGATACCAGCCCGTTGCACCAAGTACCAAGTACCAAGTACCAACAGCGCCATCTATGCTCCTTGGCGAAACTTACAGTTGACACTAGACTATAGTTCCGAATTCACAATGTGACTATCAAGACTCAGCTTGTTTTATTTATTTTTCTTCATAAAATGCGGAATAATTATCGAAAACTACGTAATTTTAATAGATTTTATTATTACATACTTTTCTTTTTTAACAGTCAAAATTCTCTGAATGTAAATAACATTAAGTACTTAAACATTATACTACGATAAGACGATTCGGAACATCAAAAAAGAAAGAGATGGCATTTTATATTTGAAATAGCGTTATCTCTTTCCTATTTTTAGTAAGGAACACACAATACTGGGAAATCATTCGTTCTTTCAATCACTTTAGCAATAATAAATTACTTGGTTGACAGGTTTGTCATGGTACGAATATGGGTAATATTATAATAAGCTTACTTTATGCTTACATTGAAATAAGATTGTTTTTGCAAAAGGTTATGGTAGGCCACCTGGAGAAAACAGTCCTTTTTCAAAAACATGAAGTAATTTTTTTCTCTTTTATTTGGCAATTAGGAAATTGTATAAATGTATATAATAAATAAACTTGAACCTATACACAAATATTAATAATCTTTCGCGGAAAGACTTTTATATTAACATTGTGATATCCTATATAATCCAAAGCGTCCCGAAGTGCGATCATGTCTTCCGAGTCTGTGAATGGGTTCGCTTTTCAATTCAAGTGGAGATATTCAGGGCGATGGTAACCAAGCTACACAAATGACTTCACCACCTATAGCACCTGTCATCTTAATTTATATATTTACCACTAGATGTACGTAGGAACATATGGATATAAGGAAAGTATCCTGTTGTTCTATGACATCCCACTTTCACTGGTTGTGGTGAATTGTATTTCCAAATTCCTTTGCATTCATGGACGCCGTAATAATTTTCGTAACTCCAATTTCTGATCTCCGGTAGACCACTAAGACTAAAGTCTGTAAATAAATATATTTAGAGTTGGGCAGTTTGGCTCAAAAGCATGGTGATAAAATATACAAGTCAAATCAAGTGAACTTAAAGGATCATTTATTCCATAGGTAAAATAAATTTACATAATTATGAAACGTCACTTTTAAGCTATATCTATATCTATAGATATCTATCACGTAGTCTTCAATTTGGTAATATGACTTTTCAATTAAAATATTTTTAATGCAGTTTTTAAACTTAGGAAATTTTAATCGTAATATATGCTCGGGAATCTTATTGTAAAAACGTATACAGTTCCCCATAAAAGAGTCGACCTTGGTTAAACGAAATCGTGGTGCCATGAGTGTGGACTTAGCTCTAAGGTTAATATTACGGATATCTTCTGTCTTAATGAAATTGTGTATACTTTTACGGGCATATAAAATATTTGAGTAAATGTACTGTGATGCCACAGTCATGATACTAGTCTTCTTAATCTTTTCTCTTAGAGAAACCCGACAATGCCGCTGCATACGCAGTCCGCAGAATACTTGACCTTACCGATGTTAGTACTATAATACTAGTTTACTTTCGTTACTTCCATAGTATAATTTCCTACGGCATTCTCATGTGGGGTAAAGTGGCAGCTATACAATCCATATTTGTGTTTTGTGATTCGTTCTGTGTACCGTTTAGTTTCTCGGGTTTCTCTCAGAGAAGAGTTTAAGGGGACTGGTATTATGACTGTGGTATCACAGTACATTTACTCGAGTATTTTGTATGCCCGTAAAAATATAAATAATTCCATTAAGAAAATATCCATAATATTAACCTTAGAACTAAGTCCGAACTCGTGGTACCATCGTCGTATAACTAAGGTAAAATATTATTTTATTGGGAACTATAACGTTTTTACAATAAGATACCGGAGAATATATTAAGATTTCCTAAGTTTAAAAATTAAATAAAAAGTATTTTAATTGAAAAGTCATATTACAAAATTAAAGAGTATGTGTTAGATAATCTCAGACAGAGTACTAAAAAAACCGACCTCAAAAGTACGTGGAATTACGTCTATTTGCTAAGTTTTATTGAAATATCCCCTAGTTCGTCACTATACAGGACTTGACACTAGAGATAATAAAAATCGGTTCTCACTACTCAAAGTATATTAAGAGAAAAACGCCTTGAATTGGAGAAATAGCAAAATTAACCAATAAAATAATTGGTCTGAAATTAAAGTTTAGGCGCTATTTATAAAAATGAATCTTCACGCGTGAACCACCTTTAGAGGTGGATGATCTTCAAAATAAAATGGGACCACTATGAAAGTACCCCCTTTCCAATAAAAAAAGAATCATGAAAATCGGTTCACAAATACCGGAGTTATCGCGTAACATATATACAAAAAAAAAGAACATACAGTCGAATTGAGAACCTCCTCCTTTTTTGAAGTCGCTTAATAAAGCTGTATGGAAAGACGACATGAGTTTAGATTACACACCAATTTGATTCGAAGTATATTCTATAGCATTTAAGTATATTTCAAAAGAACAATCCCTGGAGTTTCTTGCTCGTTCTTTTCAGGGAAGTCAGCGTAGTGAAGAAGCAGTAGTTTAAAAAATGACATTGTCAAGTGTAAAAATTTTACCTATGGAATAAATGATTTATTTAACTTTGACGTCATTGACTTACAATTATATGGACGTCGGGTCCGCGCTAAAAAGTGTCCGCACTTATAAGGCGCTAAGATCGTATACAGAGCGCTACAAACTCCGCTTTAGTCTTCATTTGTTCTACTGACAGCGCGATACTGCGATGACATTACAATTTAAATTTCGAATAGGTTGACTTGGGACATTTTTTTCGTGGTTTTTGTATTAGACCCGTCGTCCATTTATTTGTAAGTCAATGTTTGACGTTGACTCTCTTTCTAGTCTATATGTCTGTCAGCACTGGCGTCGTACTAACTTTTCGACATTTGTGGTACCGTCGTCGTTTCCAATTTCCATAACACAAGTGCTTTAGTTACTAACTTTGGGATCAGAGCAATGTATATCGGGTTGTCTCATAATTATGTTTATAATAGAAAATTATTTTCATACGTACCTTTAAACATCTGTAAACATCTTTTATCGGTTGTTGTATTTTGTGCTATAAAACATAGAAGAAATTGATAAATTCGACACGTGGCGATTATGTCAGACGGTCTTGTAAAGGTTGGAATGTGATACACATAATTTTTTATTAAACTGTGTGCGTCCAAGTATTGAACATAGGTGTTCTGCAGGGAGACATTTTCATGATCTTATTGTATAGACTTCGTAAATAAAAAACAATAAGGGCATGAAAACGTCTCCCTGCAGAACACCCATGTTCAAAACTTCAAGAACACACACAATTAATATAGAACGATACATATCACGCATCTCAACGCTTAGAAGACTGGTTACCATAATCGCTACGTCAACAGGTAGATGTGCGATTGAAGAAAAGTTGCAAAAATACAAAGCGACGCTGTTTGGGAGACAAATGGCCTCTAACATTTGTTACAATCTCACTTTCTTACACATTCATAAAGTTTCGATTTCGTTTTGTTGGCTAATTACTGTGTTTCGATTTTCTAAGGCTGCTAACAGATTGACTGCATTGCTTGCAGTTAATGTGCGAAGTCGTAATAAAATAAAAACTTCATGCAGTCGTGATCTCTCTCTCGCAAGTTTTTTTAATACAAAAAATAAATGCGCACTTGACCTCTACCTCATCTGATGAAAAGTGACGCTGAGATCGACGGCAGGGAATTCCACTCCACAGCCGTTCGCCATATAAATGTGGAAGCGTACAACAAGCGGAATATACAGAACAGGGCTGAAACCCCAGCACACGTCTAGTCCCTCGATCATGGAAAGGGTAAAGCGGTATCAAATCATGCACTTCCATGGCACACTCTCCGTGATATACCCTAGAATACTGATAAGCAGGCAACTTTACGACATGTCGTCACCTATAATGCACTTGGCACGCTTGTCGATTCTCCAATCCAAGGTGGCCAGTTGGTATTTAGCAGAGATCCCAAAAATAGTAGCAGTACTCCATACACGATAATTGATAACGACTTTATGCATTAACCGCATGCAGATGAAACCGACTTCATGCAGCCAAGATCGACTGTACGCAGTTTTAATGCAGTCGAGGTCTTGGATAACGACTTCACAGATTAACTGCATGTATCACCAAACAATAAATACAATAGAAGTGCTTAGTGGGCGTAGCACGTATGCCAACAGTACGAGTAGTTCCGTATACTTGAGGTCAGTCCGCCATGTTAGTTTTGATCATTGTCATGTCAATAATCTCACGCTATACCTCGAAAATGGTAGAGAAATGCCTTATTTTGTGTAGTTCACAATTTTTTGTTATAAGAAACAAAAGTAAACCTTATACCCTTGCAATGTGGTCTATTTTTATCGCTGCACACATTTCGCATTAGTATTATGTTAAACCTTAATTTTTTTTCCGCCATCTAGTTCGACGCTGTCTGAGACCCTTGTTCACTTGTATTTATTGGTTTTGTTTGTATTATATTTCTCTTTTTTTAATTCAAGTTGCTGATTTTAAATTCTATATTATTTACATTTTACATTGTTTTTACAAACTGTGTTCACTCATAAGTAGTTGTGCAATTTTGATAAGAACTTCACCAAATTGAGTTTATAGTATGTTACATTGTAATAACTGTAAGTGAACCAACGATATGCCAACTGGGTATAGTTAAAATTTAAATTATATTAATAGTCCTGAATTTGGTACCTCTTTCTAAATTAGTAAACTACGACCAATCCACATTTCATAGTGTATAAATTATGATAGTGTGACCTTTGGCGTCAACGGTCAAAATCGCTGTCGCCAACGGTCACCACACACTATGACAACAGTAATCGATGCAACGTCTAATCAGAATTATCTTCATATGGTAAGCAAGCAAATAATATTTAAAATCGTCACATTTACACAAATTTTACAACCAAACTGTCTTATCGTTTATATAATCCCTAACAGAGTAATATCCTCTCTACAGTAGAGTTGCCTTTACATGATTTTTGAACTTATTTAAGGATACATCCAAAACAGCTTTCGGAATCTTATATTACTTGCTCCACAAAAGAACCGAGAACTCTCTGAAGTCTTAACTTAACGAGCTTCCATTTATGTCCAGTATTAAAATTATGCACGTTGTTTATTACACAATTCATTATTCAGTCGCACAAAAAGTATACAATTTTGTAAATAAACTATGATGCATTGGTCAATATGCCAATTTCCTTGAAAATATCCCTGAGGTATGTGAGATTATTTTACAGACAGCTCTAATCGTACGCTTCTGCAAAATAAAAATTGTTCCGATATTCGAAGCGGCGCCTCACAATAAAATACCGTATTAAGTAAACGGTTCTGGCTGTCTCGACGTCAGTAAGTTGCCTTACTTTTCGTATGGCATAAGCAGCAGAACTAAGCTTTCCAGCTAGTGTCGAAATATGTGGATTCCGCTGAAGTTTTAAGTCCAATTTTATTCTCAAAAAGACAGTGGTGTCCCTTAAATCCAATTGTTCATTATTAAGTTTAATATCGGTTTCTACATTTCTTACATTAGGCAGCGTATGCTTATGGCACTTCTACTATAATTTGTCTTACCTGAAGTTGGACCCAATGCAGTGCACAATATCACAAGGTTTAGAAATATCTTCATCATTTTAATTATAGTATTTAGGACAACGCGCACACCGACTTACTCGTCTTTTCGTTAAGTATCTGTAATGGTAATTTTGAAGTTTCAACAAAAATTATGATTCAATACTGCATACAGGGTAACCATACTAAAGCGACTTAATAATCTAAAATAAAAATAAAAATAATTGAATATCAATTCAATAAAAATTTAATTAATACAGTGAATAGCGACATCTCTCGCCAGGACTGGTAGCTGTAAAGGTACTAACTGGGTGATAAATCTGTAATAGATTTCTCATAGATGGCGCTACGACTAAAAAGTCGTTGAAAGACCAAGTACAAAGACACGACACAAGCACATAGAAAAATTCGTGAGGTCCGTTGGTTCGTTCCGTGGCTTAGTTGGTATAGCGTCTGGCACGGTATGCAAGAAGACGTCGGTTCGAATACGACCGGATCGAAGGAATTTTTTCTGAGTGTTTTTTCTGAGTGTTCGATCTTTGTATTAATAATTATAATAATTATTGTGTTATGAAATGAGTGAGTCTTCTAATTTATTTAAGTACCCAAGGATTAGCATCTTTTTTATTCAGATTTTTATTCAGAACGCAAACTGCAATATAAATGTAATACAAATAATCCTTATTACACACTGGGACAAATACATAATAATAAAAAAAATACAACAAAGAGAAAAGTTTAAGGAGACAGGTATCATGACTGTGGTATCACAGTACATTTACTCAAATATTTTAAATGCCCGTAAAAATATACATAATTTCAATAAGAAAGAAGACGTCTATAATATTAACCTTAGAGCTAAGTCCAAAGTCATGGTACCACGATTTCGTTTAACCAAGGTAAACAACTCTTTTATGGGGAACTGTATACGTTTTTACAATAAGATTCCGGAGCATATATTAAGTTTATCATTTCCTAAGTTTAAAAACTACATTAAAAATATTTTGATCGAAAAATCATATTAAAAAATTGAAGACTACGTGTTAGATAAAGGTGTATGGAAAGACGACGCGGCTCAAGAATCCACACAAATTTGATTCAAAGTGTTCCATAGCATTAAAGTTTATTTGAAAAGAGCAATCCCTAGAGTTTCTTGCTCGTTCTTCTCAGACAAGTCAGCGTAGTGAACGAGCAGTAGCTAAAAAGTGACGTTTTCAAGTGTAAACATATTTTACCTATGGAATAAATAATCTTTGACTTTGACTTACAACAGGTAGCCTTATTGCCAGTTAGTTATCTCTTCAACGCAACATTCTTTCATTCTGGTAGAGAATGCCTAATGGTATTAAGTTCGCCATTTGTACTTTTTTGTGTGCACTTAAGTTTAAATAAATAAATAAACATTCAGGTTACAGGGCGAACTTTGAGATAATAATTGATATCCGCCCCCTACGACTCTTCAGCGCCCACTGAAGAGCGGTAAGAACCACTTTGTGAAACTATTATCTAAACGCTCGCCTGAGAGGAAACCCGTGCCCAGCAGTGGAATGTATAAATAGGTTGATGATGATAAATGGATGTTTTATTTAAAGGTATGACTACAATTTATTTCTAACAATCTGTACAACATTTTTAATTTTTATTTCTAACA